>NW_023994469.1:317500-320000 GCF_015586225.1 Lucilia sericata
CTAACTAACTAACTAACTACTACTAACTAACTAAACTAACTAACTAACTAACTAACTAACTACTACTAACTAACTACTAACTAACTAACTACTAACTAACTAACTAACTAACTAACTAACTAACTAACTAACTAACTAACTAACTAACTAACTAACTACTACTACTAACTAACTAACTACTAACTAACTACTAACTAACTAACTAACTAACTAACTAACTAACTAACTACTAACTAACTAACTAACTAACTAACTAACTAACTAACTAACTAACTAACTAACTACTAACTAACTAACTAACTAACTAACTAACTAACTAACTAACTACTAACTCTAACTAACTAACTAACTAACTAACTACTAACTAACTAACTAACTAACTAACTACTAACTAACTAACTACTAACTAACTACTACTACTACTAACTAACTAACTAACTAACTAACTAACTAACTACCTACTAACTACTAACTCTAACTAACTACTAATACTAACTAACTAACTAACTAACTAACTAACTAACTAACTAACTAACTAACTAACTAACTAACTACTAACTACTAACTAACTACTAAACTAACTACCTAACTAACTAACTAACTAACACTAACTAACTACTACTAACTAACTACTAACTAACTAACTAACTAACTAACTAACTCACACTATTGTGCACATTTAGTTTTCCTCTCTATATTGGTAAAGCCCCCTTCACACGAGCACACAAGTAATATGATCCGTCAAAATTTTGTGTAGAAGAGAACGGATGGGATCGTCTAAACGCAATATGTGATGAAACCATCACACATTTAGAGAAAATACGGATGGAAAATTTGACAGTCGTATGGCTCTCTTCATTTTTTAAAATGATTCAAAACCAAGCAAGTCGCATTAGATCAGGAATGTATTTTTATGTAAACACATAGAAAAAAAGTGAACAGATGTTCCATCTTACTTTGTTATTGTTTTATAGCAATCGTGTACACACGAAAAATAATGAATCATACGACTTTTATTCTCTTTTTGTCGTAAGGATGGAATTTAATTTTACTTTTTCATTAGACTTGTCGTACGTAAGTGTGATCGTCTGAAGGGCCCTTAATATGCGTAAATATGTTGCTTAAGTATTACAGCACAAAGTGCTTGGACATTAGGGTGTCCCGTGGCCCCGTAAATACATCTCAATGCTGCATTTTTATGTACTGAGCACGAGAGAAATTAAAAAATACTTTCTTTTGAAAGGCGCCACGATTCGAAATCTTCGTCTCAATACAATAGTAAAAAAATTTCTACAATCTTTACGAAATGGGCGTTGAAATTTTCTTAATTTTGAGCTTATCGCGAGAAAAATAATTAAAATTCATATTAGTCCATAAAACGACTTTTGGTGTTCTGTATGAGTCTATAAACTCCAAAATAAGCTAAAATTACGAAAATGTTGGCATCTATTACGAAAAGGAGCGAAAAAAATCAATTGGTGGACCAAAAAATGTTTAAATTACTTTTCCCGTAAGCAGATCAATATAGTGATATTTTTGAGACTCATTTAAAAAATATTCATAATATTTTATTTTCAAAAAATTATACTGATGTCATGATTTTCAATTGTCTGTAGGGAACTGAGGACCATTCCAAAAAAAATATTTTTTTTGTGTTCTGTACATTATTACGTTGGTCATTTCTAGCTTACGACGGCTTCTGAAAGTACCACAGTGGGTTAACTTATGCCCACCATTAGTTAGATACTTACGTATAGCTCTCATACTTCTGCGCCGATGTTTCTCCAGCCAAAATTTAACAAATATTCCGCAACAGAAACACATAAAAACCTGTAACACATTCAAACTTGTCAAGGTTTTAGTTGTTTATAAATAAAATGTTTGTCATAGCTTTTATAACTTAGGGCTAAAATATTTGACAAACGAACACAGGACACTTATCCGACGGAAACCAAAAACTAAAATTGTGCAATAATATGTGTAAAAATAACACCCGCAGGATAATAATATTTTGATATTTTAATATTTATGAAACAAATCATAAAAATAAACAAACTTGTAAGCTACACATTTAGACTTTCATATTAGGGGGTATGGGTAAAAGAAACTCTATTAGGGAGTCCTTAAAGTTATGGACAAGATTATTTGATATAATTGAACAAATTAAGTTTATATGTTAAGAGAAGTTCTTCTCGGGGAAGTGGAGTTCTTACAGAAAATCTGAATAGATGTTCAAAGGGATCTGTAGGAACTACGTCTAGCTTTATAAACATTAAGTTTATGAACAATGGATGATAATTGTTTTTATATCTAAAAACTATCTTCATGCCCTGAAGCTATAAATTCTTCGTTAATTGCCTTAAATTGATCTCAATTTAAACCAGTAACCTAGTCTATTTTCACTCACCCATAAATTCTATACAAAGGTAAATCCTTTAAGCCTTTGTCATCTGTGATAAAGTAAACAATGATAAAAACTGTACATAAAATAAATAAAAAT
>NW_023994469.1:325000-329009 GCF_015586225.1 Lucilia sericata
TAGATAGATAGATAGATAGATAGATAGATAGATAGATAGATAGATAGATAGAGATAGATAGATAGAAAGATAGTTTAGCAGATATTTCTATAAAAGAGGTGCATATAGGGCAGTTATTATATATATAGCTATGTAGGGTACTAAAAAAAAGTTTGAGAAAAGACTCTATACTAATCTTATGAAACCTTATTGTATACTAAAACAACAATAATAACATTAAAACAAACAAAAGAAAAACTCAGTTAAAAATATGTCTGAAGAAGTAGTAGAAATATAGAGAAAGAATAGAAATTATTAAAAATACGTTTACCTTCTGTTTACGCATGTTAAATTAAAGTAAATGTCCTCATAAATGTTTATAATAGACAAAAACTGCAGACATACCCAACAAAAACAACAAAAAACTGTAAAAACCTGTATAAGTTTTTTGTAATCGTACACTGAAAAAAATAATGTTAAATACATCCAAATATTGGTAAAATATTTTAAAAAATTATATCATCATTTGTTAAATTCGTAAAGATCTAGTTGTGTCCATCTATATGTATATCCTTCTGTCCTTCCATCCATCTATTTTTCCTTCCATCTGTGTGTCTATCTATAACTTTTACTTGTGTCTGTCTATCCTAACCTAATATTATCTTACGATTTTATGTATTAATACTATATGAAAGTTTATTACTTTTTTTTTAGTGTATGCCCACAAAAACATTTGTAAAAATATTTTGTCTACTTTTTTTCTAGTTCTTCTGTTATTTAATTTTATATTTTTATATTTACATATTTACATATTTTTCAGTATTTTTTAACTTTCTTATATAACCTGTTTGAAATGACAGAGACAAAGTTCATGTTAATGTTTGTTAACTCATACACATATACATACATTTAAAAATTTTCCGCAAGTTTTTGAAGGAGTCAATGTATGTCTTTAATACACTATGTATGTAATTAATTGAATCGATTATTTGAATAGTATGACACCATTTATGTTATGAAGATGGAAAATGTATATATATATGGAGTCCTAGAAAGTCCTTTGAAGGAAGTACATTAAGCTATAAGAAACAATTACAGCGTAGTAAGGTTGTTGTCTCCTAAAGGCCTTAATAACCTTCCCAAACTGCAGGGTTTATTCATATTTGGGTCTAGTTATGTATACACATTTGCGTATGTCTGTTTTTCAATGAGTATGTATGTAACTATGTGCTTTTCTTATTATTTTTTTTTTAATTAATATAAAGTACCTCAGTGTTAGTTTAGTAGGTGTTATTAAGCAGATTTACAAATGTATGCCATGTAATTTTAATTAAAAAAGAAAAAACTCAAACACCAAAACAACCATGTCTACTTTTTCTTTTTTTGTGTTTTAAAGGTTATTTAATTTGAATTTAAATTTTTTACTTGTATACCCAGACGTATGAGTATTATAAATTAAATATAATAAATCATATTGCTCATACGTCAACGTCTGCACAATGCTGGCAATTAGTTTTGTGTAAGTCGTTCTAATATGTATTGTGGTAATTTTCATGTTAATTTCATTTAAAATTTAATGAAGAATTATAATTCTTAGAAACACATACATACATATATAGTAGCATGAGTATTTAGTAAGTAAAACAGATGTTCCAAAGTCATGGGTGTTTAGTTAAAGTAGTTTGTTAACTTATTTTTGAAATGATACATGAGAAGAGCCTAATTGCCATGAACAGACTAGAGCTTAGAAAAGGTAATGATAGTCTTGTAAATGTGTTTTAAGGGACATGTTTTACTTTAATAAAATTCATAACAAATACTAATATTTGTTTATTTGAACTTCCTTAATTTTATAACATTTTTCTAAGATTTCTATTTCCAATTAAATCTTTAAAACTTGAATTCCTTATATCCAAATTGAAGCATATAAATAAGTACATATGTATAACACTTACATACACATGTATGTATATAATTTTATTTTCATTCCATAATTTTATTAACACATGTTAACTTAACCTAGTTATCTTGCATAAGCCCAATAAAAAGAGAAATAATAAAAACTATGAAATCTTAAAAAACTAAAACAAAAGAAACAAATATCATCTTGAACAAAAACTTTTTGACAGCATTTCGTTAACGTCAAGTTAAGAATGTGCGCAATAAAAAATTAAAAGACGAAAAAAACTGCACAAATTAATCGCACTCACACAGCTTGATACTAGAACGAACATAAAGTATTTAATATTAAGTCAAAGTGAACACAAGAGCAGAAAAAACGAAAAAGAAAAAAACAAAACTAAAGAATCAGCATCTAGAAACTATAAAACTTTTTGCTTAAACTTATGTTACATACAGCTATACAACACTCGGTTATATAAAATATGTAAATGTTAATAAAAGCCATAATAAAAACCAGAAAAAAATTATTAATTAATTCAGAAAAGGCAAAATGTTGATATAATTCTGTAAAAAAAAATTCGGTAGTTGGAAGAGGAAAGTAAATAATTATTCAGCATAATGTTATTGAGAGTGTCAGAGAGAAATAAAAATTATTCGACATTCTAGCAAATCGAATAAATTTATACTTACAGGAAGGACTCATAAAAATTATAGTCAATGAGTTTGACTACAGTCCAGTGTATAATATCGACAACAGTCTTGTTTATAACCTGGTCTGTAGTCTAGTCTATAGCCTAGTTTGTAGTGTAGTCTCCCGTATAGTCAGTAGTCTATAGTCTAGTCTAAAGTCTAGTCTAAAGTCTAGTCTAAAGTCTAGTCTATAGTCTAGTCTATAGTCTAGTCAATAGTCTAGTCTATAGTCTAGTCTATAGTCTAGTCTATAGTCTAGTCTATAGTCTAGTCTATAGTCTAGTCTATAGTCTAGTCTATAGTCTAGTCTATAGTCTAGTCTATAGTCTAGTCTATAGTCTAGTCTATAGTCTAGTCTATAGTCGAGTCTATAGTCTAGTCTATAGTCTAGTCTATAGTCTAGTCTATAGCCTAGTCTATAGTCTAGTCTATAGTCTAGTCTAGTCTAGTCTATAGTCTAGTCTATAGTATAGTCTATAGTCTATAGTCTAGTCTATAGTCTAGTCTATAGTCTAGTCTATAGTCTAGTCTATAGTCTAGTCTATAGTCTAGTCTATAGTCTAGTCTATAGTCTAGTCTATAGTCTAGTCTATAGTCTAGTCTATAGTCTAGTCTATAGTCTAGTCTATAGTCTAGTCTATAGTCTAGTCTATAGTCTAGTCTATAGTCTAGTCTATAGTCTAGTCTATAGTCTAGTCTATAGTCTAGTCTATAGTCTAGTCTATAGTCTAGTCTATAGTCTAGTCTATAGTCTAGTCTATAGTCTAGTCTATAGTCTAGTCTATAGTCTAGTCTATAGTCTAGTCTATAGTCTAGTCTATAGTCTAGTCTATAGTCTAGTCTATAGTCTAGTCTATAGTCTAGTCTATAGTCTAGTCTATAGTCTAGTCTATAGTCTAGTCTATAGTCTAGTCTATAGTCTAGTCATAGTCTAGTCTATAGTCTAGTCTATAGTCTAGTCTATAGTCTAGTCTATAGTCTAGTCTATAGTCTAGTCTATAGTCTAGTCTATAGTCTAGTCTATAGTCTAGTCTATAGTATAGTCTATAGTCTAGTCTATAGTCTAGTCTATAGTCGTCTATAGTCTAGTCTATAGTCTAGTCTATAGTCTAGTCTATAGTCTAGTCTATAGTCTAGTCTATAGTCTAGTCTATAGTCTAGTCTATAGTCTAGTCTATAGTCTAGTCTATAGTCTAGTCTATAGTCTAGTCTATAGTCTAGTCTATAGTCTAGTCTATAGTCTAGTCTATAGTCTAGTCTATAGTCTAGTCTATAGTCTAGTCTATAGTCTAGTCTATAGTCTAGTCTATAGTCTAGTCTATAGTCTAGTCTATAGTCTAGTCTATAGTCTAGTCTATAGTCTAGTCTATAGTCTAGTCTATAGTCTAGTCTATAGTCTAGTCTATAGTCTAGTCTATAGTCTAGTCTATAGTCTAGT
>NW_023994470.1:0-87500 GCF_015586225.1 Lucilia sericata
ATCATGGAAGTTTTTTCCTTTAAATAAGAACTAAAGGTTTAGTCCTGTTAATGTTGCCATGTAGCATGTAAGCAGAAGCGTGGAATATTGCTAAAGTCTTGGTACTGACCAATAATCCAGGCTATATATATATATATATATATTCTGTATTATAATCGAAACTATAATCACGACCATGGCCTGGACTATAGCCAGGACTATATTCTATACTATATATAGTCAGGACTACAGTCTAGACTATAGTTTATACTATAGGTAGGACTATAGTATAGTATATAGGACGGTCTAGGCCACAGACAGGACTATAGTATAGTCTATAGGCAGCACTAGACTATAGGCAGGATTATAGTCTAGCCCATAAGAAGGACTATAGTCTAGTTTATAGGAAGGACTATAGTCTAGTCTTTAGGCGAGATTATATTCTAGTCTATAGGAAGGACTTTTGGCAGGGCTATATAGGCAGGACTATAGTCTATACTATATATAGTCAGGACTATAGTCTAGACTATAGTTTATAGTATAAATTATAGTCTAGACTATAGTCCTATACTAGGCAGCACTAGACTATAGGCAGGACTATAGTCTAGCCCATAAGAAGGACTATAGTCTAGTTTATAGGCAGGACTATAGTCTAGTCTTTAGGCGAGATTATATTATAGTCTATAGGAAGGACTTTTGGCAGGGCTATATAGGCAGGACTATAGTATATACTATATATAGTCAGGACTATAGTCTAGACTATAGTTTATAATATAGGTAGGACTATAGTATAGTCCACAGGACGGTCTAGACCATAGACAGGACTATAGTATAGTCTATAGGCAGCACTAGACTATAGGCAGGACTATAGTCAGCACTTGACTATAGGCAACACTCTAAACAAGAGTAAAGTCTGTTTTATATACTGGACTACAGTTCAAACTATGTATTATATACATTCTTCTCCACAATATTATCCTAAAAAGCTTTTATAGTAACATATTGTATTCGTACTCCTACTAAGAGTGCCTCCTTACGCTCCTGTTTAGTTTCACTCCACTAGTGTTAAACACATTTCCATATGTGCACTTTCTTACAATATTGCATTTTATGTCATGTATAGTTTTGTATGTTGCACGTAATATTTATAGGAAACATTTTATAAGTATCAACTTATTATAATATTTTTCTTTATGCAGCCATATTTTATTTATTTTCAAATCCCTCTGTTTCGTATTTATAAATATTCAGAACACGTGAAAGGCTTTCTACACACAGTACCTACATGCTGCAACCTACATATAAACTCTAAGCATATAAGACCTTTCAAGTTATTGGTATTGATGCAACCTTATGCTGTTTTTGCTGTTTATATAGAAAATGCATTGTAGACAACATGCAACATTAAAAAAACAACACAAACATAAACACGTTCTTATTATAGTGGTTTCAGTTTACTATTAAACACAAGCAATAGCAATCATATCAGACATTGGTAGTGTCTATAACAAGCTTTAACTTCATCATCATTATCATCGTCACCATCACATCATCCACTATACCAACTCCTTCGGTCTCTCGTGTCGTTATAACAAATTTCTTTTTAATTTTTTTTTTTTTTGTTTGTTTCCTTTTTTACAAACAAAGTCTTCATGTCTCGTCAATTTATTATGCAGCATATTCAGTTCTTTTATCATGTTGCATAGCAGCTCCATCGTGTGCTTCATCTCCGTAAGGTTTCCTTGCCTTGACTACGATATGCTTTAGAGTGAAACGTGTCTTGTTTGGTGTACTGTTGTAAGCGGCAAGAAGGAAAAACGTTATTTATAAATTTACTTTATTATGCAACACTTGTTATTGTAGGACCATCTTTAAAAATGCCAGAAACACCGAAAGATGTCAATGAGAAGTGGCTGAAGCAGTGGTTTGAAAGTGAAGTTTATTAAAGAATATTTAAGAAAATAACAAAAACTATGTTAACTAATAAAAACAAAGTGAAATAGTGAGATGGTTGATATTAATATTCAACTTATGCATCACATCTCAACTAAACATTGTTTTCAGTAAATGTTTAAATTCTTTGTCTTCTCTGCTTGATATTTTCGGGAACCTAAAACTTCTTCCTGTTCTTTTCTCAAAATTCCCCTTCTGCTTATTTCATTCTTGCTGCTGAATATATACTTACCTTCATTTTGCCTCCTTTTGACTTCAATAAATTTTTGCGCTTTGATATTGAAACTCCTTTAGAATTTGATTCGTTTGAATGATTTGTTTTTCTTCTGTTATTCTTTTTAAGAATAATATTTTTATTTTTGTTGATCTATGAAGTAGAAGATTTTTGAGCATATTTTCAAGTTTTTATGCTTGAAATTATTTTTAATTAAATTAAAAGCATGTGGAGTTTAAAATATATAGCGAAACAAAATATTTTAATTTCAGATGCAATATTTTATTAAATTATTTAAGAAAATATAAGTTTTGACTAAACTATGGACTAGACTATGAGCTATGGACTTTACTATGGACAAGACTATGACTAGACTATGGAGTATACAATAGACTAGACTATGGACTAGATTATGGACTAGACTATGGACTAGACTATGGACTAGTCTATGGACTAGACTATGGACTAGACAATGGACTAGACTATGGACTAGACTATGGACTAGACTATGGACTAAACTATGGACTAAACTATGGACTAAACTATGGACTAGACTATGGACTAGACTATGGACTAGACTATGGACTAGACCATGGACTAGACTATGGACTAGACTATGGACTAGACTATGGACTAGACTATGGACTAGACTATGGACTAGACTATGGACTAGAATATGAACTAGACTATGGACAAGACTATGGACTACACTATGGACTAGACTATGGCCTAGACTATGGCCTAAACTATGGACTAGACCATGGACTAGACTATGGACGAGACTATGGACTAGACTATGGACTAGACTATGGACTAGACTACGGAATAGACTATGGAATAGACTATAGACTAGACTAGACTATGGACTAGACTATGGACTAGACTATGGACTAGACTATGGACTAGCCTATGGACTAGACTATGGGCCAGACCATGGACTAGACTATGGACTAGACTATGGACTAGACTAGGGACTAGACTATGGACTACACTATGGACTAGACTATGGACTAGACAATGGACTACACTATGGACTAGACTATGGACTAGACTATGGACTAGACTATGGACTAGACTATTAGCTATACTATGGACTAGACTATAGACTAGATTATGGACTAGACTATGGACTAGACTATGGACTAGACTATGGACTAGACTATGGACTAGACTATGGACTAGACTATGGACTAGCCTATGGACTAGACTATGGACTAGACTATGGACTAGACAATGGACTAGACTATGGACAAGACTAAGGAATAGACTATGGACTAGACTATGGACAAGACTATGGACTAGACTATGGACTAAACTATGGACTAGGCTATGGACTAGACTATGGACTAGACTATGGACTAGACTATGGACTAGACTATGGACTAGACTATGGACTAGACTATGGACTAGACAATGGACTAGACTATCGACTAGACTAAGGAATAGACTATGGACTAGACTATGGACTAGAAGATGGACTAGACTATGGACTAGACTATGGCTAGACTAAGGAATAGACTATGGACTAGGATAAAGACTAGACTATAGACTAGACTGTGGAATATATTATAGACTAGACTATGGACAACAATATGGACTAGACTGTGGACTAGATTATGTACTAGACTATGGACCAGAATATGGACTAGACCGTAAACTAAATTGTGGACTAGACTATGGCTTTACTAAACACTATACTATAGACTATATAAAAGACTATGGCTAGTCTTTGAATACACTCACAATGAAGGATTTAACAGCAAAATAAGTAGGTCATAATAAGCTTTTTTCCAAAAACTTGCTCGCATACATATGTATTTAATTATACGACTTCTCCACTAGTCGGAAATTAAAATCAACAACTTTAATAACCATTTTTATTGTCCACTACCACTATATTCATACAGCATGAAATTCGTATTTAAAAAGAAGCTGTCTTAAGACTCATTAAAACAAATGTCTTTGTACATATTTAACTTCCACGAGAAGAAGCGAATGAAAAAACCCCTTAAAAATGCCAAAAACTCATACAGAAAAAAAAGTGAAAAAACAGAAAAGAAATGTATGTATATGAGAGTGTAAGTATGGCATGTTTTCTGCTCTTGTGATCATTACAATTTTAATGAACAAAATTCTTTTAAAAATTTTTGTAACTTTCTTTTTTGCTTTTCATACAGCACTTGCTACTCTTACTGTCCTTTTGCCCCAAAAAAAAAAAAAAAAGAGATGTTCTTCCATTTACCGGTCCGTTGGTTTGCCATTGTCGTTGTTAAGCTTTCGAAGGCTTGAGTATGGATGGACATTTATTTGAAAATTGCTTGTATTTCATTTTGAACGTGCGTTAATGTTAATGTTTCAATTACAATGAGACTTATTTCTTTTGCCTTTCGTTGGTAACTCAATGGTTAGTAAAGGGTTAAGGAATTAAGTGCAGCTGTGTTTTAATGGCTGTCATTTGAAATTGTAGAAAAAGTATAGAGTTTTTAGGAGAATTTTTAAAATGTATTTAAAAAAAAGTAGCATTGGTATGCAAAAGAAATTGATTTCCGTTTCTCGGTGAGTTTGTTAAGATAAAGTTTTAAGTTAAATGAAAGGAAATAATTGCAACACCTTAGCGCTTTAAAGAGGAAGCGAATTTTGTCGTGATTTAGACACGATAAAGCCAAATACGAAAATTATATTAAAATAAGGAGAAGATTTGGCGGACCATGGATTTGAGGGAAATCCTTATTTAATTATAACACAAAAACTGCTAATTATTTGAACTCCTTTTAAAGAAAAATTGTGTTTTTGAACATTTTAATGGTTTATCGATATTTTAGGTATTAAAACTGGAATTTTATTTCTTTTACGCTTAAGCCTTAAACTTTGTTCTTCTCATGACCTTTGGCAAAATGTTGCAAGTTAATTAATTCCTTTTTATATTTTGTAATAATGTTATTTTTAATTATTTTAACAGAAACATTGAAATTTCATTTCTTAAGCCTATTTATTAATAATACCAATAAATTAGTATTTTCATTAAGCAACTAATATTACTTGCTCAATAAAAATTTTGTTGGCCCTACTAAAAGTAACGTCCATTACTTGATTACCTTATGAAAAGTAGAAAAGAAAAAAGGTCATTTAATTTCTTTTCCTTTCTAGTTCAAAGCATTCGTAGCATTTGTTTATAAAATAATTCCATTTTTTATAGATTTCCAGTTAAATGCTTTGCCAATAAAATAATAATTATTATTACATTGCTTTGACAGCTGTTACTACAGTTCGCATTTAATTTATACCTTCTTGGCCCCACAACTCACACTTCATACACCTTCCAACTACTTCATAAAATTATCATTTAAAACGTCCATTTATAAGCATAACACACTTATAAACTAAATAACCCCTTTACAAAGAAAAAACTGGCTAAAAGTGTAGGAAGTTGTTTGCCCTTCTAACAGCCAGGCTCAATTACCTTTATAAAAACAGCTGAAAAAGAACGAAAAAAACTCACGAAATAATAATCATCAGCGAAATAATGTCTTTAACAAAAACTTCCAAACAGAAAAAACAAACCGTCCCTTTTATATCTCTTTTCAATTTTAATTCAAAAATGTTTCTTATGACGGCTTTAAACATAAATTTCTTTATGGCCCTTAAATGTTCAAAACCTATAAATGTTAATATTACCTTAATCGTAATAAAGGTTTCCTACAATTGCTTAACACACCCCCCTCCCAACCAACCCACTAAATTCCTTAACAGAAAAAGATGACTGCTTGAGTTCTGCTCACACAACTGTTCAAGATGATTTTCTTCAATCATTAATATTTTATGACAAACAGCCAATTGGCCATGGCAATTTGAAATTTTAATTGGTTGTACGCGTAACTGGAAATTATGCTAAATTAAATATTTTTTTCTTTGTTTTTTCATTAATTTGTACAAACAACCATAATAACAGCAGTAGCAACAACAAAAAAGTTATAGAAAATAACACAAGATGTTTTCTAAGTTTTTATTTCAATTTTATGAAAACACAAAGGAAAAACATTAAGGAAAGCGGTTTTGAATCAATGAATGTTTTAATAAGTGAAAAAATTATAAACAAAAAAACTTTGTTCAACAATTAACAATTAAATGGGTTGTCAAGGTGTTAAGGGAAGAGGAAATATTTAAGGTAATTAATATAAGCAATTCCTGACAGGAAAAAGGGGAGGCGCTGCTCTTACTTCTCTTCCACGCCAGTAGAAGGGAAGAAAAATTGATTTATAAATAATGAAGAGGACTTTACGTTTCAAATTTAGTCGAGATACTTCCTTACTATATTCTAGTAATAGCCTAGTTAAAGTCTGGCCATACATTGCCTGGCCATAGTCCGGCGTCAGTCTGTTCATAGTCTGGTCATAGTCTTGTCATTGACTGGTCAAAGTCTGGTCCTAATCTGGCCATAGTGTAGTCATAATCTGGTGATAGTCTAGTCATAGTCAGGTTATAGTCTGATCATACTCTGGTCATAGTCTGATCATAGTATGGTCATAGTCCGGTCATAGTCTGGTCATAGTCTGGTCCTAGCCTGGTCATAGTCTGGTCATAGTCTTGTCATAGTCTGGTCATAGTCTAATCATAGTCTGGTCATAGTCTGGTCATAGTCAAGTTATAGTATGATCATTCATCTGGTCATAGTCTGATCATAGTATGGTCATAGTCTGGTTATAGTCTAGTCATAGTTTAGTCATAGTCAGGTTATAGTCTGATCATAGTATGGTCATAGTCTGGTTATAGTCTAGTCATAGTTTAGTCATAGTCAGGTTATAGTCTGATCATACTCGGGTCATAGTCTGGCGATAGTCTAGTCATAGTTTAGTCATAGTCAGGTTATAGTCTGGTCATAGTCTAGTCATAGATTGGCCATATTCAGGTTATAGTTTGTTCATAGTCTAGTTATAGTTTGTTCATAGTTTAGTGATAGTCTGGTCATAGTCTGGTCACAGTCTGGTCACAGTCTGGTCACAGTCTGGTCACAGTCTGGTCACAGTCTGTTCATAGTATGTTCATAGTCTGTTCATAGTGTGGTCATAGTTAGGAAATATTCGGGTCATAATTTGGTTATAGTCTGCTCATAGTCTGGTCATACTTTGGTTATAGCATGGTCATAGTTTGGTCGTAGTTTGGTCATAGTCTGGTCATAGTTTGGTCGTAGTCTGTTCATAGTCTGGCCATAGTCTGGTCACAGTCTGGTCATAGACTGGTCATAGTCTGGTCATAGTCTGGTCATAGTCTGGTCATAGTCTGGTCATGGTCTGGTCATAGTCTGATCACAGTCTGGTCATAATCTGGTTATAGTCTGGTCATAATCCGGTCATAGTCTGGTCATAGTCTGTTCATAGTCTGGCCATAATCTGATCATAGTCTGGTGATAGTCTGGTCGTAGTCTGGTCATAGTATGGTCATTGTCTGGTCATAGTCTTGTCATAGTCTGGTCATAATCTGGTAATATTCTGGTCATAGTCTGGTCATAGTCTGGTCATAGTCTGGTCATAGTCTGGTCATGGTCTGGTCATAGTCTGATCACAGTCTGGTCATAATCTGGTTATAGTCTGGTCATAATCCGGTCATAGTCTGGTCATAGTCTGTTCATAGTCTGGCCATAATCTGATCATAGTCTGGTGATAGTCTGGTCGTAGTCTGGTCATAGTATGGTCATTGTCTGGTCATAGTCTTGTCATAGTCTGGTCATAATCTGGTAATATTCTGGTCATAGTCTGGTCATAATCTGGTCATAGTCTGGCCATAGCTAGGTCATAGTCTGCTAATATTCTGGTCATAGGCCGGCGTAATTCTTGTCTTAGTTTGCTCATAGTCTAGTCATAGTCCGGCGAAAGTGTTGTCATAGTCTGTTCATAGTCTGCTCATAGTCTGTTCATAGTCTGCTCATAGTCTGTTCATAGTCTGGTCATAATCAGATGATAATCTGGTCATAGTCTGGTGATAATCTGGTCATAGACTGGTCATAGTCTTATTTTTGAATGACAATTATATTATTCACTAAAAATCAAATTTTTCACTCGAAATCATAATTTTTTCACTAAAAATCAAATTTTTCACTTTAATTTTTTCACTAAAAATTGCAATTTCACCAAAAAAATGCCAGTTTTCCTTTTATATTAATTTGATTTCATATTTATGTGTGTTATTAAAATTACACTGAAATAACTACTTAACGTTTTCATTTAATCATTTTCTCTTGTTTTACAACAAAAGCTTTATATATTTTTTTCACATCAATGATTTTTTTGTTAAATCATTTCGTATGTTAAATTTGTGGTTTTTGTTTGTAAAAAAAAAAAAAACTTATTATTTCATTCATTTACGACAACAACAACGACGACGACGACGTCGATGACTTTACGCTGATGATCATATAAAAAAAGAACTACAGCAGCAACACGAAATCGCTTTTTACAGATATGAATGAATTCATCAGAAATGAATATAAAAAAAATTTAAAAAAACAACAACAAATGTTAAAATACCATATATAGTTTTTACAATTCCACGAGAAAAATATGTAACGAAAATGAAAAGCGCAAAATAATACTGTGGAAAATGTAGAAAAATTCCATATTTTTACTCATGAATATTGCAGATAATATGGAATGGTGAAGGATAATAGGGACACTCACAACAATACTTTTACATACAAATATTGCAAAAAGAGCAGCTTGAACTTTAACAAAAAGATAAAATTGCATTACATTTTGTTTATATGAACAGGATTGTTTTAATACTATTGTTATGTGTTTTTCAAAAAAAAATATTTATTTTATTTTAATTTTGTACACAATTTAAGGCATTTTGTTGAAAATTTTGCCGTTAAAAGTTTAACAATTTAAAGCAGAAGTCAATATAACCCACAATTTAGGCAATTAAAATAAATGATAAATGATTTTTTTGCAACAAAAATTTTTAAATAAAATGTTAAAACTCATATTTTGATTAAGGCAAAAAGGACTTATTATATTTGTTTAAAATTTATGTATTACCTTAGTTTTCTGTTAAGGATTATGTAATAAATTTATCAACCACCCCTTGCATATTTGCCTCATTTTGCTTGTAACTGCTGTTATATGTGATTGTATGTTTTGAAACAGATTAAAACTTATCAGACGTAATAGAAGCCCTACAGCTACAATTATAAAATAACTTTCTAATGCCAGCAAAAAGCTACTTGCTTTTACAAGGCCTCTTACTTTTTGGGAAAAAAAGCAACAGCAGAAGTTGGTATTTTGGAAAATTTAACGAAAAAAAAACAAACAATATGATAAAGTAAAACTTTTGTGGAATAAAATTTTTGTTAGGAATCATTGTAGATTTGATTGTAGTTTGCAGGTTTTGTTTGCAAGGATGATGGCTTGCAAAGTTTTAAGGCAGAATGACAAAATTAAGAGGAGTAGAGAAATATTTAGTTTAAATTTAAATTTATATTAAAAAACTGAACTTATAGGTTTTATAAATCATAGTTTGTTTCCATACTAGAGCAGCTAAGCGTATAAGTTATAATTAATTTATGTTTTATTACATATTACGTATACGTATATCAAACCGTAAACGATCTATTAGTAGCAAACATCTTTACCTAGGATTTATAAATAAATGCAATTTTGTTTCCATAGTAGATCAACAGTGCGTATGAGTTATAATCAATTTATGTTTTATTAAATATTACGTATACGTATTTCAAACCTTAAATGATCTGGAAGTAGCAAATCATTTTACACAAACTACGACTTTCAAATCCAAAACTTCTTAACCTATTCACGTACTTTGCATCTAAAAACCCATACCTAAAAATCCTTATTATCAACCACATATTAAGCCACATTTTTGTGTTAATTAAACTCTTTTTCTTATCATACCTTTTTCTTCATACACATGTTCACATATTAATGCTAAAATTAGTTCTCTCATAAGTAGATTTTATTATAATAAAATTTTGGTATTTATATGTTTGCCTTTAGAAAAGAAAAGTTTTTTTTCTACTTACTACATAATTTCACTTTAATAAGCTCTATATATGAATAAAATGACATAGACATTGAATTTTATGTAGAAAAATGGCTACAAACCAACAAATACATATATACGTCTAACTGTAAATAGTAATTATTTGTGGAAAACATAAAATAGAAAAGCAAAAATGTTATTCTGTAATAGGGATTAGAGTAATAATTTACTATTACTACTTAAAGCTGAGAGATTTTGGTTTAGATTTCTATAATAATGTCGCACTTTAAAAACGAAACTGTAATTTAAGAGTGGAGGAAAATGAGGTGTTAATTCGAGAAATCAAAACTATATACTATAGTGCAGAATGTAGACAATACTCCAGGCTATAGAATATACCCAAGACTGCAGACTATAGTCCAGTCTAAAGCGTATAGTCAATACTATAGCATATAATCCAAACTATAGCTTGAAGTAAGACTATAGACTATTTTCAAGACTATAGACTGTAGTCAACATACTAGAATCAAGACTATAGAATGTAGTCCAGACTACAGACTATAGTCTATACTATAAACTATTGTCCTTACTCTAGGCTAGAGTCCAGACTATAGACTATAATCCAAGCTAAATAATATAATCCAGACTAAAGATTATAGTACAGACTATAGACTATAGCCCAGACTATAGACTGTATTCCAGAATATAGACTGTATTTCAGAATATAGACTATAATCCAGACTATAGTCCAGACTACAGACTATAGTCCAGACTATAGACTATAGTCCAGACTATAGACTATAGTCCAGACTATAGACTAGTCCAGACTATAGTCCAGACTATAGACTATAGTCCAGACTATAGACTATAGTCCAGACTATAGACTATAGTCCAGACTATAGACTATAGTCCAGACTATAGACTATAGTCCAGACTATAGACTATAGTCCAGACTATAGACTATAGTCCAGACTATAGACTATAGTCCAGACTATAGACTATAGTCCAGACTATAGACTATAGTCCAGACTATAGACTATAGTCCAGACTATAGACTATAGTCCAGACTATAGACTATAGTCCAGACTATAGACTATAGTCCAGACTATAGACTATAGTCCAGACTATAGACTATAGTCCAGACTATAGACTATAGTCCAGACTATAGACTATAGTCCAAAATATAGACTATAGTCCAGACTATAGACTATAGTCCAGACTATAGTCCAGACTATAGACTATAGTCCAGACTATAGACTATAGTCCAGACTATAGACTATAGTCCAGACTATAGACTATAGTCCAGACTATAGACTATAGTCCAGACTATAGACTATAGTCCAGACTATAGACTATAGTCCAGACTATAGACTATAGTCCAGACTATAGACTATAGTCCAGACTATAGACTATAGTCCAGACTATAGACTATAGTCCAGACTATAGACTATAGTCCAGACTATAGACTATAGTCCAGACTATAGACTATAGTCCAGACTATAGACTATAGTCCAAACTATAGACTATAGTCCAGAATATAGACTATAGTCCAGACTATAGACTATAGTCCAGACTATATACTATAACTATAGTCCAGACTATAGACTATAGTCCAGACTATAGACTATAGTCCAGACTATAGACTATAGTCCAGACTATAGACTATAGTCCAGACTATAGACTATAGTCCAGACTATAGACTATAGTCCAGACTATAGACTATAGTCCAGACTATAGACTATAGTCCAGAGTATAGACTATAGTCCAGACTATAGACTTTAGTCCAGACTATAGACTATAGTCCAGACTATAGACTATAGTCCAGACTACATACCGGACTTTAGACTATAGTCCAGACTATCGACTATAGTCTAGACTATAATCCAGTCTTTAAGGTGTAGTCCATATTACAGACTATAGTCCAGGCTTTAGACTATATTCCAGACGACAGACTATAGTCCAGACCATAGGCTTTAGTGCAGGCTATAGACTATATTCTGCACTATAGATTATAGTGCAAAGTATAGTCTATGGTCCAGACTACATACCATGTTACTAACTATGAACTATAATCGACACCATACACTGTAGTCCATACTTCTAACTATAGTTCAGATTATAGACTATAGTCCATAATAGACAGAGAGAAGCCTTCATTCTACAAAGTAAATCATAATACACCTCCTGATAACTTTCCCTTTTATGAAAATTGCATTAAGTCATATATATTAATTTCTGCTTTGACTTTCACATACTCCATCATATGTAAGTATGTATGTGTAATATGCTTGATTTACAGTCTGTCTGGCTGGTTGGCTAACTGTTTATTTGTGTGTTTTTCTTTGGTTAGATGTTGGCTTTCAATGTATCACATAAATGATAAATAGTACTTTTTTTTAATGTAAAACTTCCCATATTTAATAATTACCGCCTGAAAACCGGTAGAAAATAACACATAAAGGCCCCACATCCTCCGGTTTTTATATGAATGGTTGATTTTTTTTATGCTCCCCAGACACATAAATGGCGCCGTTTCCTTTCTCATATATTATTGCTAACAGATATACTGTAAAGCAACATATACATATAAAATGCAATTACATACCCCATTAAGCCTCCCCAAACTTTTACTCTTACAGTGATAAAAATCCGTACATATACTTACTCACACTTAACTTACTTTAATAACCTTCTTGTTGTGAAATTTACACTTATGCACTTTAAGAGAGGAAGAGTGTTACTCTGTTAGTTTTTGGTATGGTGGTGACTTTTGTTATCCTGCTCCCCCTCTATCCACACTAAGTCCCTTAAGATAACAAAGTTTGTATTATTATTATTTAATGCTTACTCCCAATTCTTCTCCCCCCTAGTTAACGTTTCATTCTTTTTTGTGTTTCATCTCTGTATTTAGTTTTTAACCTGCATTTTTTGCATCATTAAAGTTGTCATAATTTTCCATTAGGTTTGCCATTATAAATATTACTGTATGTTTGTCTCTCCTAGTAATAAAAGCATAAGTAATTATTTTTATGATTATTATTGTAAGTCAACATTTATAATAATCATTGTAGTCATCATCATCATTAAAAATATTATTATAAAAATAAAACTAATTGTTCTCTACCATTATCTGGTTTGTTTTTGAAGCAATGAGTATGTGATTTCCTATAAAGCTTTTCGTAGCAAGTATTGAAGTTTAATTATGGAGTTTTTAAGAAATTAGTCGAAGGGATTTTTTTTTATGAATGAAAAGTTTTGCAAATGATATTTACTTAAATGGAAGAAGGGGAGCGAAGAGCTATAAAATTTAGACGTAAATAAAGTATTGATAAAAAGAAAAGGGGAATATTACATTATAAAGCGAAACTATAGTACAGAAAATGAGAAGAACATATAATAAAAAATCTGGAATAAAGTCTTAAATATGGACTATAGTCTAAAATGTGAACTAAAGTGTATAAACTGGACTTATAGTCTAAAATCTGGGGACATAGCCTGAACTACCAATAGCGGTTTAATATGTATTACTTTGGATTTAATGAAGCAAACATCCCAAAGTATAGGATTCAAAACAAACAAACGGAATGACAAACTCATATACACCCTTCTAACGAAGCTAAAGGGTATAAAAATCGGTTTTTGATGGAAAATATGAGTGATCACAGACATTCTTTATTTTTTCGATTGGAGCATTATTTAAGGATCTAAAGCCGATTTTAGGTTTTCCGTATAAAAATCCATTTTTCATGGAAAATATGCGTGATTACAGATTTTCTTTATTTTGTCGATTGGAGCGTTATTTAAGGATCTACAGCCGATTTTAGGTTTTCCATATAAAAATCCATTTTTCATGGAAAATATGAGTGATCACAGATTTTCTTTATTTTGTCGATTGGAGCGTTATTTAAGGATCTACAGCCGATTTTAGTTTTTTCATATAAAAATCCATTTTTCATAGAAAATATGAGTGATCACAGATTTTCTTTATTTTGTCGATTGGAGCGTTATTTAAGGATCTACAGCCGATTTTAGGTTTTTCATATAAAAATCCATTTTTCATGGAAAATATGAGTGATCGCAGATTTTCTTTATTTTGTCGATCGGAGCGTTATTTAAGGAATTACAACCGTTTTTAGTTTTTCCATATAAAAGTCCATTTTTCATAGAAAATATGAGTGATCACAGATTTTCTTTATTTTGTCGATTGGAGGGTTATTTAAGGATCTACAGTCGATTTTAGTTTTTTCATATAAAAAACCATTTTTCATAGAAAATATAAGTGATCACAGATTTTTTATTTTGTCGATTGGGGCGTTATTTAAGGATCTACAGCCGATTTCAGGTTTTCCATATAAAAATCCATTTTTCATGGAAAATATGAGTGATCACAGATTTTCTTTATTTTGTCGATTAGAGCGTTATTTAAGGATCTACAGCCGATTTTAGTTTTTTTATATAAAAATCCATTTTTCATAGAAAATATGAGTGATCACTGATTTTCTTTATTTTGTCGATTGGAGCGTTATTTAAGGATCTACATTCGATTTTAGGTTTTCCGTATAAAAATCCATTTTTCATGGAAAATATGAGTGATCACAGATTTTCTTTATTTTATCGATTGGAGCGTTATTTAAGGATCTACAGCCGATTTTAGGTTTTCCATATAAAACTCCATTTTTAATGGAAAATATGAGTGATCACAGATTTTCTATATTTTGTTGATTGGAGCATTATTTAAGGATCTACAGCCGATTTAAGGTTTTCCATATAAAAATCCATTTTTCATAGAAAATATGAGTGATCCCAGATTTTCTTTATTTTGTCGATTAGAGCATTATTTAAGGATCTACAGCCGATTTTAAGTTTTTCCATATAAAAATCCATTTTTATAAAAAATATGAGTGATCACAGATTTTCTTTATTTTGTCGATTGGAGCGTTATTTAAGGATATAATCCGATTTTAGGTTTTCCATATAAAACTCCATTTTTAATGGAAAATATTAGTGATCACAGATTTTCTTTATTTTGTTGATTGGAGCGTTATTTAAGGATCTACAGCCGATTTTAGTTTTTCCTTATAAAAATCCATTTTTAATGGAAAATATGAGTGATCACAGATTTTCTATATTTTGTTGATTGGAGCATTATTTAAGGATCTACAGCTGATTTAAGGTTTTCCATATAAAAATCCATTTTTCATAGAAAATATGAGTGATCCCAGATTTTCTTTATTTTGTCGATTAGAGCGTTATTTTACGATCTACAGCCGATTTTAAGTTTTTCCATATAAAAATCCATTTTTATAAAAAATATGAGTGATCACAGATTTTCTTTATTTTGTCGATTGGAGCGTTATTTAAGGATCTACATCCGATTTTAGGTTTTCCATATAAAACTCCATTTTTAATGGAAAATATTAGTGATCACAGATTTTCTTTATTTTGTTGATTGGAGCGTTATTTAAGGATCTACAGCCGATTTTAGTTTTTCCTTATAAAAATCCATTTTTCATGAAAAATATGAGTGATCACAGATTTTCTTTATTTTGTCGATTGGAGCGTTATTTAAGGATCTATAGCCGATTTTAGGTTTTTCATATAAAAATCCATTTTTCATGGAAAATATGAGTGATCACAGATTTTCTTTATTTTGTCGATTGGAGCGTTATTTAAGGATCTACAGCCGATTTTAGTTTTTTCATAAAAAAAAATCTATTTTTCATAGAAAATATGAGTGATCACAGATTTTCTTTATTTTGTCGATTGGAGCGTTATTTAAGGATCTACAGCCGATTTTAGGTTTTTCATATAAAAATCCATTTTTCATAGAAGATATGAGTGATCACAGATTTTCTTTATTTTGTCGATTGGAGCGTTATTTAAGGATCTACTGTCGATTTTAGTTTTTTCATATAAAAATCCATTTTTCATAGAAAATATAAGTGATCACAGATTTTTTTATTTTGTCGATTGGAGCGTTATTTAAGGATCTACAGCCGATTTTAGGTTTTCCATATAAAAATCCATTTTTCATGGAAAATATGAGTGATCACAGATTTTCTTTATTTTGTCGATTGGAGCGTTATTTAAGGATCTACAGCCGATTTTCGTTTTTTTATATAAAAATTCACTTTTCATGAAAAATATGAGTGATCACTGTAGCCTACAGTCTGCACTATGACCTACAGTTGGCACTACAGCCTACAGTCTTTACTATATAGTCTGGACTATGGCCTATAGAACAACCGTTGGTCAGAACTATAGTCCACAGTCTTTCTCAAAGTATTAAACTTTATTTAAAAAAAACACATCCCCCTCTACAATGCAACGAATTTCGAGCCGAAATATAAGAACAACAAAATCCCAAAACCTACATCATTTCGGCCGAAAAGTAAAAAAGTCAACAAGGAGAGATTAAGACGACAACATAAAAGACAAATAATAATGGCGAGGTTTAAGCATCAAGCGAGTATTTAAATTATAATTCACACTAACAGCTAAAGAAAGGAGATACCAAAATATAAGCAGCAGAATAGCTAAAAATAAAAGTAAATATTTCAGCCGGTACTTACAGGCTAAAGTAAATACTGCAGAGAATATGCAGAAAATAACAAATGTTTCTAAAATGGAGAGAAAATCCTTAAGAACAATAACTTAGCTCAAAAGAAACAAAATAGGAAAAAATAATGCTTAATAAGAAACAAGACAGTAAAAGGTAAGATTAATGGAGGGGTTTAGTTAATAATTTAAAAAGAAAGTGGAAAATAATTGAAAAATGTTAAGCATGATGGAAAGGCTATTAAGGCGATTTTAATTTGTCTATGACATAACTTTATAAATGGTACAGTTATTACGGTTTTACTGTTTTTTTGCTGTAGTCTTTCTTAAGATTTACTAACTGCATTTACACAGTAATTCATATGCTGCAGTTTTAAAACCAAAAACAATTTTCTTACTCCTTCTTTCATTTATTTTCTGTGTTCCTAAAAATATGCAATATTTTGCATAGATAGCAACATAGATTCAACTACACGTCTTACAAACCACATTAACTTCCCCTTAGGAAACTGTTTTAAATTTTCTACTTCTGTAGTCTTTTGTATGCACCACCATACCCTAAGTGTTTGTCTCTAAGGTGCCATACACAACAAATCTTGTCTATTGTTTTTGTTTACCTTGAATTTCTAGTGTCTTCAGCTCCTGCTGCTTACTTCACCATTTTCTTTTTTTTTTTTTTTTGTCTTTTGGCTTCTTTTGTTTAATGGGCTTCAGCTTAAAATAAATAAAACATGCTGGCTTTATAAATAAAACGTTTAAATTTTTAATTGTAGCTTTTTAGGTGTTTTATTGCTTAACAGCCAGTCGGCGGAAGGAGGGGAAACGGATATTGTTGGTTGGGAAAGAAAAAATTTACGCAAATCTGGCTAATTTTTATAGCAAAGTTTTTCCGTTATCTATTTAAGGAGTTTGGGTGTGTTTTTGTGATTTACTCACTAATCTGGTAATTATTTTTTTGTTGTTGTTATTTAAAGAAACATTTGTTAATGGTTTTTTTTTTTCTAAGAAAAATTCTCAGATTTATTTACATACTTCTATACAAAAATCAAGTTTCTTTAGAAAGTCTACAATAGTCATGGCCGACTATTCTACAAATCTGGATTCCTAGACAAAGTTTTTTTTTTATAAAAAGCTGTTGTTTTCATCTTGACAAAGCTTTTTATAAAAAAGACAAATTATTGTAGAAAACTTTGTGGTGAGTGAAAGCTTTTGTGAGACAACACTTTCTAGAGTCTTCTCTGAAGAGCTTTTGTTTCAGATACAACATTTTGCTTTTGAAAAGCTCTTTTTAAGAGACAACAGTTTTCTATAGAAAGGCTTTGTTTTCAACTTGACAAAGCTTTCTATAAAAAAAACAAATTATTGTAGAAAACTTTGTGGTTACTGAAAGCTTTTGTGAGACAACACTTTTCTAGAGCCTTCTCTAGATGAGCTTTTGTTTCAGATACAACATTTTACTACAGAATAGCTCTTGTTCGAGAGACAACATTTTTCTATAGAAAAGCTTTTGACAATAGTTTCCTATAAAAAAGACAATAGTTTTCCATAGAAAAGTTTTTGTTCGAGAGAGTTTTCTTTAGAAGAGCTTTTGTTTGGAAGTCAACAGTTTTCTGTAGAAGTTTTTGTTCGAGAGACACCAGTTTTCTATAGAAAAGCTTTTGATCAAGAGACATCAGTTATCTATAGAAAACTTTTGTTCTTGAGAAAACAGTTTTTGACAAAAAAGTTTTTGACATTTGTTTCCTATAGAAAAGAAAATAGAAAAGCTTTTGTTCGACAAAAAGTTTTCTTTATAAGAGCTTTTGTTCGAAGGCCACAGTTTTCTCTCGAAGAGCTTTTGTTCGAGAGACATCAGTTTTCCATAGAAATACTTTTGTTGAGAGACATTTTTCTTTAGAAGAGCTTTTGCTCGGGATAAAACAGTTTTCTGTAGAAGAGCTTTAGTTCGAGAGACACCCGCTTTGTCTAGAAAAGCTTTTATTCGAGAGATAATTGTTTTCTGTAGAAGAGATTTTGTTCGGAAGACAACAGTTTTCTTTTAAAGTGCTTTCGCTCGGGAGACAACAGTTTTCTGCAGAAGAGCTTTTGTTCGGTTTTAAGCAGTTTTCCTTAGAAGAGCTTGTGATCGGGAAACATCAGTTTTCAATACAAAACTTTTGTTAGTGAGACATCTGTTTTCTACAGAAAACTTTTGTACGTGAGACATCTGTTTTCTATAGAAAACTTTTGTTCGTGAGACATCAGTTTTCTATAGAAAACTTTTGTTCGTGAGACATCAGTTTTCTATAGAAAACTTTTGTTCGTGAGACATCAGTTTTCTATAGAAAACTTTTGTTCGTGAGACATCAGTTTTCTATAGAAAACTTTTGTTCGTGAGACATCAGTTTTCTATAGAAAACTTTTGTTCGTGAGACATCAGTTTTCTATAGAAAACTTTTGTTCGTGAGACATCAGTTTTCTATAGAAAACTTTTGTTCGTGAGAGAACTTTTTCCTATAGCTTTGTATAGAAAAGTTTTTGTTCGAGAGACAACAGTTTTCTTTAGAAGAGCTTTTGTTCAAGAGACAACAGTTTTGTATAGAAAGCTTTTGTTCAAGAGACAACAGTTCTCTATAGAAAGCTTTTGTTAGAGAGACATCAGTTTTCTATAGAAAACTTTTGTTCGTGCGACGTCAGTTTTCTATAGAAAACTTTCGTTCGTGAGACATCAGTTCTCTACAGAAATATTTTTGTTCGCGAGACATCAGCATCCTATAGAAAACTTTTGTTCGTGGGAAAACTTTTTTCCTATAGAAAATCTGTCACTAAAATTTACTTTATTTCACTAAAAATCATTTGTGAAATAGAGCATTTCAAAAGTTCATGTTTAACCTCACAATAACTAAATCTACTTTTCTACTAATTTCACTTCCTTTTTAAGAAATAATTCATTCTATTTTCCCCTGAAAAGCTTAAGTCAATTTTTTTTTTTTTCGTCCTCAATATTTTCATGTATTTTCTTAATCTCTTCGTTCTTAGAATTTATTTCTATTTTATAATTATCTTTTTCAGGGTTTTTTTTGCTTTAGACTGTTACAGTTCATGTTTTAGCCAAACTCTACAAGAAGTTATAAAGAAGAGAATATCAAAAAGAAAAAATTGTTAATAAATTATACTTAAGTGTAGGCAAACAAGCGTAAGAAACAAAATTATAACAAATCTCAGTTAAAATAAATGTTTAAGATTGAAATTTTTTCTTCCAACTTAATGGTTTTGCCGTCATTTTTGTTCACATTTATTTTCTCTTCATGTTTGCATAAGAAATTTGTCCATTGAGATTTAAGAGCTTGTTGTAGATGTTTATATTTTATTTGTTATTTTTAAGTAAAAAAAAATAAAAACATTAAAAAATGTTACACAAAAACATAAAAGTTGTCAGATTTATGTTGAAACAGAGATTTAGCAAATACTCTACAAGAACATGAGAAATTTTAAAACATAAAAGAAATAAAATTTAATTACTTTACAAACATGGCAAATAATAATAATAATAAATGGTGGCAGAACAATAAAAAAATATATTTAAATATTTTATAATGTTTTTTTAAAAGGCAAGAAACAAATAAATGTAATTTTTATTAAGCTTTATGTTGCTTTCAAAAAGTTATTTCAGGATTTATCAAGAATTGCAGAAAATTCTAATGAAAATGTTTATTTTCCAAATGGACTAAGTCCAAATATAAATTTTACAAAAAAGTGGAACATTTCACAAAAAATGTTCTTGTATCAAATATTTAACTTAAGCTACTTTCTAAATACACCCTTTAATACATGAAAATCTCTGCTAAATACAATTTCTTTTCATCACGCACTTACCTACCTGTTCCTAACTAAACACTGACGACATTTTACCCCCTGCCGTGTTTATACTTTATGCATTTGTGGCAAGTTTTCATAAATATGTTTTATAATTAAATGAAAATTTCAATTAATTTTCCAACAATTAATTCCTTATAAACCATTAAATTCATGCAATATGCTAAAAATGAAGTAGAACTCTCCCAAAAAACCCCAGAAAAAAAAACTAAAAATAATGAATATGTCAACAAACAAAAAAACCACCTTTAACCATTTTCCCCGTTCAAATAATGTAAAATAAATTTTTCAGTAAACGTTTTAAAAGGGTATAAAGTTTTAAATATTTAATTTTTCCGACGTCTAGTAGAGTTGCCAGCAAATACAAACAATAGATTGTTGGCAAAAAAATTAAGCACAATAGCAAAATGGTTTGACAAAAGCCAACGCAGACTTTATTATGTAAGGAAAAAGTGTGGTGAGAACAAATTCATTTAAAAACCAACAAACATTTTGTATTAATTTTCAAAAATTGCAAGCAAAGACATAAAAGCTGGCAAAAGCTTTCAATAACAAATGAATTTTATGAAGAACAATTTCTCCAAAACTACTAAAAATGTTCTCTTGAAGAGCTTTCCATAAAGCTTTCGAGTTCAACGTAATCTTCAAAAGCTTTAGAGTACAAATATTAAACAAAGCTTTCTATGGTGCACTGATCGTACGAAAAGCTTTCTTTTGAAAAGTGATCTTAGGAAAAGTTTTCCAGAAAGTTTACAGAATGTCTTACGGGAGCTTTCCAAAAGAAAACTAATCATACGAAAACTTTTTAAAAGAAAACTGATCTCACGAATATTTTTCGGAAAGAAAACTAATCTCACAAAAAGTCTTTTAAAGAAAACTGATCTTAGGATATGTTTCTTAGAGAAAACTGATCTTACGATAAGTTTTTTAAAGAAAACTGATCTTACGAATAGTTTCATACAGAAAACTGATCTAATGAAAAGCTTTCTAAAGAACACTGATCTAAGGAAAGGTTTTCTAAGGAAAACTGATCAAGGAAAGGTTTTCTAAGAAAAACTGATCTAACGAAAAGTTTTCTAAAGAACACGGATCTAACGAAAGGTTTTCTAAAGAAAACTGATCTAACGAAAACTTTTCTAAGGAAAACTGATCTAACGAAAACTTTTCTAAGGAAAATTAATCTTACGAAAAGTTTACTAAAGAAAACTGATCTAACGAAAAGTTTCCAAATGAAAACTGATCTTACGAAAAGTTTTCTATAGAAAACTGATCTAACGAAAACTTTACTAAGAAAAGCTGATCTAACGAAAAGTTTTTTAAAGAACGCAGATCTAACGAAAGGTTTTCTAAAGAAAACTGATCTAACGAAAACTTTTCTAAGGAAAACTGATCTAACGAAAACTTTTCTAAGGAAAATTGATCTTACGAAAAGTTTACTAAAGAAAACTGATCTTATTAAAGGTTTTCTATAGAAAACTGATCTAACGAAAAGTTTCAAAAGAAAAACTGATATTACGAAAAGTTTTCTTAAGAAAACTGATCTTACGAAAAGTTCTCTTAAGAAAACTGATCTCACGAAAAGTTTTCTTAAGAAAACTGATCTCACGAAAAGTTTTCTTAAGAAAACTGATCTTACGAAAAGTTTTCTTAAAAAAATAGATCTTAAGAAGAGTTTCCTTAAGAAAACTGATCTTACGAAAAGTTCCCTTAAGAAAACTGATCTTACAAAAAGTAAGTAAACTGATCTTGTGAAAAGTTTCCTTGAGAAAACTGATCTATCAAAGTTTTTCCATAGAAAACAGATCTTACGAAAAAGGTTTCTATAGAAAACTGATCTTAAGAAAAAGATTTCTATAAAAAACTTACCAAAAATTTTTTTTTATCGAAAAATGATCTTACGGAAAGTTTTCTATAGAAAACTGATCCTACGAAAAGTTTTCTATAGAAAACTGATCCTACGAAAAGTTTTCTTAGAACACAGATCTTATGAAAAGTTTCAAACAGAAAACTGATTTGTATAGAATAATGAACTTACCTAAAGTTTTCTGTAGAAAACTGATTTTGACAAAAAATATTTGTAGAGAAAGCTGATCTTCCGAAAAGCCTCTAAAGAAACAGATCCTGCGAAAAGTTTTCTCTAAAAAACTGATCTATAAGAAAAGAAAACTAATATAAAAGTGAAGTTTTCTATAGAAAACTAATCTTACGAAAAAGTTTTTATTAGAAATTTTTGAAAAAGTTTTGTATAAAAATTGTTCCCAAAAAAATGTTTTCTATGTATAGATCAATTTCCTTTATAAATCTTATGAATAAGTTTTCATTTCCGTAATTCAACTAAAATTGTTTACTGGTTTATAAATTATTATTTAAAAT
Organism: Lucilia sericata; assembly: GCF_015586225.1. Lineage (NCBI taxonomy): Eukaryota > Metazoa > Arthropoda > Insecta > Diptera > Calliphoridae > Lucilia > Lucilia sericata. The sequence continues at coordinate 22,925 of NW_023994470.1, forward strand.
TCTTGCTATTAATATATATTCTATAGAAATATGGCAACTGTTGCCATGTTAATATTATACAATTATCAAGTTAAATGACAACTACAGCAAACAAGAGCAAATAAAACAAAAAACACTCCAGACTCATAAGGCAAAAGCAGATCATCACCAGTAATAGTAAAAGGCAAAAGAGGATGCGCTCTTTCCCCTTTACATAACATTTAGCTATTATATTGACATTTTACCGCCGTCGGTTGTCATTGACGTCATAACACCACAAATATACATGCTCTTCCATATACATACATTCAGCCATAAACACTCTCACTTGCAATATAAATACTTTATATTCAGTTGCTAGGTATTGTTGGTTGATATAAAGTAGTAGTAGTAGTGGTAATATTTAACAGGACTATAACAATTTGTTCAGTGAATTGTTTTTGCTTTTGTCATTTTAACAGCATCGTCATCAGCAGCCTATCGTTATGTATTTAAAATCATTGTTGAAATATTTTGTCAGTTAAAAGAATGTTGCCAAAATTATATTTGCACCCAAACCACGGAAAAGGTTATGGGAACAGTGTGAAACTGTACAGACATACAAATATTTTGTATGTCTTACATCATGTTTAAATCATATAGAACCTTTTTCCTTATAAACTTGATATATCTACATTTACCAAAAAATTCTTTAGTGTGAACGCTTCTTAAAGGAAGTAATGCTTATAACTCCAACAAACATCTCTATAATCATACTCATTTTTTTTCTCATTAAAAATTAATAATTTTTCACCTCTTTCCGGTTTGGTTTTGTTTTATTTTCATTTGCATAGATTGGATTTGTTTTGAAATATTTGAACCAATCAACCGATACTCTAGCAGTTGGTTAAATGGAAGTGTTTCAAACAAAAGGGTTTATTGTTGTAGCCATAAACATTTTAACATTACAAATATGTTGTGCGATACTGGTAGAGTTTTTGTTTATGGAGACACCCTACTTTTAATGCAGCAACTCAGTAGGTCACGGTATATGAAAGAAAAGATCTTGAAAGTTTTGTAGAGAAAAGTGATCGCATAAAAAGTTTTCTATGGCAAATAGATCCTTTTTAATGTTTTCTAAAAAAAATCTTTTACGATATGTTTTCTATAGAAAATTGATGTTTCCAATAGCTTTTTCAAGGAAACTGATATAGAAAACTGAATTTTCCAAAAGTTTAAAAAAAAAACTGATCTTGGAAAAACTTTCTAAAGAAAACTTAACTAACGAAAAGTTTTGTATAGAAAACTGATCTCGCGAAAAGTTTTATATAAAAAATTGATCTTACGAAAAGTTTTCTATAGAAAACTGATCTTACGAAAAGTTTTCCATAGAAAACTGATCTTACGAAAAGTTTTCTATAGAAAACAGATCTTACGAAAAGTTTTGTATAAAAAACTGATCTTACGAAAACTGATCTTACGAAAAGTTTTCTTTAGAAAACTGATTTTGCGAAATGTTTCTTATAGAAAACGTATCTTCAGAAAACTGATCTTATCAAAAGTTTTGCATATAAAACTGATCTTACGAAGAGTTTTCCATAGAAAACTGATCTTACGAAAAGTTTTCTATAGAAAACTGATCTTACGAAAAGTTTTCTATAGAAAACTGATCTTACGAAAAGTTTTCTATAGAAAACTGATCTTACGAAAAGTTTTCTATAGAAAACTGATCTTACGAAAAGTTTTCTATAGAAAACTGATCTTACGAAAAGTTTTCTATAGAAAACTGATCTTACGAAAAGTTTTCTATAAAAAACTGATTTTACGAAAAGTTTTCTATACAAAACTGATTTTACGAAAAGTTTTCTATAGAAAACTGATTTTACGAAAAGTTTTCTATATAAAACTGATCTTACGAAAAGTTTTCTATATGAAACTGATCTTACGAAAAGTTTTCTATATAAAACTGATCTTACGAAAGTTTTCTATATAAAACTAATCTTTTGTATAAAACACTGATGTTACGAAAAGTTTTCTTTAGAAAACTGATCTTACGAAAAGTTTTCTATAGAAAACTGATCTTACGAAAAATTGTTTATAGAAAACTGATCTTACGAAAAATTGTTTATAGAAAACTGATCTTACGAAAAGTTTTTTATAGAAAACTGATCTTACAAAAAGTTTTTTAGAAAACTGATCTTACGAAAAGTTTTTTATAGAAAACTGATCTTACGAAAAGTTTTTTATAGAAAACTGATCTTACGAAAATTTTTTTATAGAAAACTGATCTTACGAAAAGTTTTTTATAGAAAACTGATCTAACGAAAAGTTTTTTATAGAAAACTGATCTAACGAAAAGTTTTCTATAGAAAACTGATCTTACGAAAAGTTTTCTACAGAAAACTGATCTTACGAAAAGTTTTCTATAGAAAACTGATCTTACAAAAAGTTTTTTAAAACTGATCTTAAAGAAAGATTTTTATAGAAAACTGATTTTACAAAAAGTTTTCTATAGAAAACAGATCGTACGAAAAGTGTTCTATATAAAACCAATCTTACGATCTTCTATGGAAGTTTTCTTATGAAAAGTTTCCCATATAAACTGATCTTCGTTAATATGGGAAAAGTTTTTATATGAAAATTTTACGTGTAGCTCCTTTATCAGCCGTCATTTAGGACTAACTACCATTTTTCTTTTTCAGTCCCCGGCAAGCTATGTTCTATTGTTCCAACCAAAAAAAAAAATCTGGTTATTGTTAGTTATTTTGCTGTTACTTTCATTTACTTACTGCGTTTTACACTGGGAAAATAAACACACTCACACTTCGCTAAATATTGCTACTGCCAACACCATGATGTTGTTATTGTTGTTTAACTGATGCTGATTTTCTTTAACGGTTTTATTGTTTTACAAAAACTAAAAAATTTTTTTAATGGTATTTGAATATTGGTTGCTCATGGTAGCCAAACATTTAAACAACAGCCAACCAAGCAACGAACCAACCAAATATTCAACCAACCATCCATACATCCACACTCTATACAGTCAACGAACCAACACACACACACACACTTAGTTTAACATGTATATGTAAATGAGTAGAGTGCCCTCACTTCCGTTTACATATACATTTATTCATAGTTATTGTTGGTAATTTGATAAAAGGATATTTACAACGCATCCGTTTAACTCTTTAGTCTGAAATTGTATGAAATCACTTGAAATTAATTACAGTTTGTATTGCACAGCAGGCTGTTTATATGTATGTATGTGCATACATACAAATACTTTGTATTGTAGGTGTGTGCATTTTCATATTTGTTAAAATCTCTGTAATATTATTGTTGATGTTATGAAATTTTATAATCAACTAATAGGTTGAAATTTGTTTACAAAACAACAACAAAAATACTTAACAGCAGCGGCAGAAAGCCAACATTTTTAAATGAAATGAAATGTGAATTGTTATTAAGCCATTTTAATAATGTGGCCGTAAAATTAATATGATTTATTACTTACTGCTCTAAAGTGTAAAAATGTAATAAAATATTTAAAAATTTCAGCTGGAAAAACCAAATAATTTTTACTAAATTTTGTTAATGAATTTGTAAAATGAAAAATGTGTGGTTTTGTTTTGGCAAGAGAATAAGCAAATTTTTAATTATTTATTACAGCAAATAAAAACAAATTTAAAAATAAATCAAAATGAAGTATGTAAAGGCTTATGTAAGGGTTTTTTGATGGCAACCAGAAAAAATAATCCAATAAAATTTCATAACCAAAGTATCAATTAACCCAAAATTCCAAGAACTTCTTTATCACACACTTACACGTTCTCGTCATTCGATTTTCAATTAAATTTGTATAAATCCCTTTTATAAAACCAGCAGCCAAACCAACCATCCATCAGTTATTGACTTCAATAAATATTAAGAAATGAACAGAATACAGCGGGGGAAAAAAACAGAGTGAAATAAAATCCAAAAGATCAATTGAAACTAATAGTGACCACATTGACTTAACAATGTCAGCAAACGATTTGACAAGATAAGCTTTTTGTTTAAAGACAGCTAGACAAACTTAAATAAGGCTATAAGAAAAAAATGATGAGAATGAAGAAAAACCAACTATCTACTGCCAACAACTACACATTCTTACAACTTAAAACAAACCAAAAAAAATCATCTACAACAACAAAAAACATGATGGTAATACAATAACCCTACAGCTAAATACTAAATGAAAAGAACTTTACTCTTTCCCTTCAAACCAATAAAAACGCAAAAAAAACCAAACAACTTCAAGTGAATAGTGGAAGACAAGACATAAAACTATCTACAGCTTTTAAGACAGTCCTTAGAAAAACTATATATATATAAAGAATAAAATGTAATAAAACAAAAGTAAAGAAGAAAAAGAAGAAAAAACTATAATATAAAACACTAACTAGCCCCTTTTTTCTATATAGATAAAAACACACAACAAAATGACAGGAAAAATTGTTCGTCTGTCAAATGTAATTAATTCTAGATCATTGAACAAAAGACGTTTGTCTTACTACGACAGGGAGACAGACAGACAGACACACGACAAGACACAAATCTACACATAGACACTAGTTACTCAACTCATGATAACTTAGACTATACACTCAAAGAAATAAATTTTTAACAGAAAACTTTGTTGAGAGTCAAATACAACTCTGTCTTCTATGACAAGAGCCTTTCAGAGAAAATTTCTTTCGAAAGAAACATTTTCCTACAGAAAACATTGTATAAAAATCAAAAAGTAATTCTACAGAACATTTTGTTTAAAGAAACAAAAGATACAAACATTTATCCATAAATTAGAGGGAAACGAAAGCTTTTCATACAGAATATTAGCTGAGAAAAGAGAAAACTTTTTCTCTAGAAAGCAAGATCTGTTTTCTACAAATCGCAAGATCTGTTTTCTACAAAAAAAAAAACTTTTTGAGAGATCAGTTTTCTTTACAGAACTTTTCATTTTTTCGATAGAAAACTTTTCGTGAGATCAGTTTTCTCAGTTTTCTATACAAAACGAAAGCTTTTTTACAGAATATTAACTGAGAAAAGAGAAAACTTTTTCTCTAGAAAGCTTTTCTACTTAAACTCTGTTTTAGGAGAACTTTTGTACTGAAAAATTTGTCTCTAAAAAGCAACACATAACATAAGTTTTCTTTAGAAAGCTTTTTGTTACAAAGATCGTAAGATTATCATCTATCTATAGAAAGCTTTTCTACTTAAACGTCTCAGGAGAACTTTTGTACTGAAAAAATTTGTCTCTCAAAGCAACTCATAAAATAAGTTTTCTCTAGAAAGCTTTTTGTTAAAAAGATCGCAATATTTATTTTCTATACAAAACCTTTTTTCAATTTCAGAATTTTTCGTTAGATCAGTTTTCCACAAAAAACTTTTCGTGAGATCAGTTTTCTATACAAAACTTCTATTAAGATCTGTTTTCTATAGAAAACTTTTCGTAAGATCAGTTTTCTATAGAAAACTTTTCGTAAGATCAGTTTTTTAGAGACAACTTTTCGTAAGATCAGTTTTTTAGAGAAAACTTTTCGTAAGATCAGTTTTCTATAGAAAACTTTTCGTAAGATCAGTTTTTCATAAAATAAGTTTTCTATAGAAAACTATTCGTAAGATCAGTTTTCTATAGAACACTTTTCGTAAGATCAGTTTTCTATAGAACACTTTTCGTAAGATCAGTTTTCTATAGAAAACTTTTCGTAAGATCAGTTTTCCTTACAAAACTTTTCGTAAGATAAAATTTTCCTAGAAAAGTTTTTGTAAGATCTGTTTTCTATAAAAAACTTTTCGAAAGAACAACTTTCTATTGAACCTCTTATGAGATCTGTTTTCTATAGAAAACTTGCAGTAAGATCAGTTTTCAATAGAAAACTTTCCTCAAGATCACTTTTCTATAGAAACATTTCTGCAAGATCAGTTTTCGTAAGAACAGCTTGCCACAGAAAACTTTTCATACGATAAATAGATAGCTTTCGTATGATCAGTTTTATATCAAAAACTTTTCAATAGCTCAGCTTTCCATCAAATACTTTTTATAAGATAATTTTTCTCTAAAAAGCTTCTTAAAATTATGTTTTCTATTAAGAGATAAATTTTCTATAGAAAACTTTGTATTAGATCACTTTCTGTAGGAATCTTTAATTGGCAGAGTTTTTGAAAAGTTTTCAATAAAACATATTTCTCTAGAAAGCTTTTTATAACACAATTTTTTGTAGAAAAAAGCTTTTCTTTGAAAACTTTTTATTAGAACGGATTTCTATAAATCTTTTCGTTTTCTCTCGAAAGCTTTTCTTTATAACAGTTTTTCCCTGAGAGCTTTCATCTATAGCTTTTCTGTTGTACAGTTTTTCCTAGAAAACTATTGGAAAAGTCGTTTTCTCTAGTAATAAAGCTTTACGTGTGATACGTTTATTTACAATTTTCAAAATATTTGTTTCAGTGTATGATAAACTACAATTAAGGGGTTTTCTTTTTGATACTATTTCTATTTAGTTTCACCTGTAGGAGGAAAAATTTATTGGAACGTAAAGAGATGGGAAAAACATAATCGGATTGTAAATGTTTCTTATGTGCAAGCTACATAAGTAGTAAGTATGTTTAGAATTAAATGGTTGACTATATAAAGGCAAAAGAACAGACAGACAGACGGACATAAGTACTCACACATATCCATTTAAAAAAAAAAGGCCTATAAAATACAATTAAATATATTAAATACATCCTACTTAGGCTATACATATAAAACAGACTGCATAAGCTTGATTTAGAGAGAGAAAGGGGAGGGAGATGGAGAAAATTTTGGTTTATTTGTATTGAGCCACAAATGAGTTATGTTTATGTATGTAAGAGTGTGAGTATAAGTGTTTAGTTGGTGTAAAGTTGTGCATGTATGTAGGTGTTTAATAAGGAAACGGAAATTGATTAAAACCTATTAAAAAGGTGAAAGTTTCTGTAGCCTTCACATGATTTAATGATTACTCCGGCTCTGCTAAACACTCTCCCCTTTAAATTACTTGCCAAGGTTAGAGTGTTTCCTAGGCTGTTAGGGGTTTTGAGGAATAATTAATAACAATTTTAAGAACAATTAAATATAAAACCTTTTTACCAGTATTAAATGATATTAAAACTAATGGCTTGTTAAATATATACTTAGGCATAAGTAATTTTAGACATTAATCAGGAAATGGTATAAACAAAAAGGAAAAGACAAATTTAACACAAGTATTAAATTGAATAATTTTATCAATATATTTTAAGGAATTGATTTTCCTAGACAGGTGGTATAATATGCCTTAAAAATGCCTTAAAAATAATTAATAATCCTCTTAAATATATCTTCATTATTTTGTATTATAATCCTTATAAGCAACAGTAAACCCATTAAATTGTTGTCATAATTTATTTAATAAAATCCTTTTTTAATTACAACAAAACAACAGAAAACAACAAAACTCAACAAAGCCCAACAAAACAAAAACAATACAAATTATGTGAAAATTATGTTAACAATTAATTGCAAATGTTGACAAATCTTCAAAAACAACTTGAAACCAAAACCAATACCAACAACTCTCTCAACTCCTAGCGGAAACGGCAATAGAAACAAGAAAATTATTAATGACAACAAAATATTTTGTCAATTGCTTAATTTTTGTTTTTCTTTCGTCGACAAGCTGAACATCATTAGAAGTTATAATTGTGCAAACAATTATATAAACAACTTGACCTATTAAGAAAGGGACAGTATAGGATAATAGGAAAGAAAACACAAAAAGTTAATAAATGATTAAAAGACTCGGGGTATAATGGCAACGATGAAGATTTCTGAAGCCAAATCAATCAAAAACAATAAGTTTGTTTTAAGAGCTTAATTAGAGCAACGCTATAACAAAAATGGCAAAGAACTTAAACAGAAAATACATATTAAAATGTAACGGAACAAAATTTAAAGCAAAATAAGAACTTTATTAATTGGCAACGGCAACTGTATTCGTAAGCCAACTAGGCAACTGGGTACTAAACAAAATAAAATACTTAGCAGCTATAAAACTATAAAAAATATGGCAAGTTAAATTGGCAGTTTAAAGAAAGAGTTCATAAAAACTATTGGAAAACAATGACTATTATTCCAGACCTAAACCAGAATATAGTCTTGACTACAGACTACACGATAACCAAGACTATTGATAAGACTATAGACTAGACTGTAGAATAGACTGAAGAATAGACTGAAGAATAGACTGAAGAATATACTGTATAATAGACTAGACTATAAACTAGACTATAGACTAGACTATAGACTAGACTATAGACTAGACTATAGACTAGACTATAGACTAGACTATATAGACTAGACTATAGACTAGACTATATAGACTAGACTATAGACTAGACTAGACTATAGACTAGACTATATAGACTAGACTATAGACTAGACTATATAGACTAGACTATAGACTAGACTATAGACTAGACTATAGACTAGACTATATAGACTAGACTATAGACAAGACTATATAGACTAGACTATAGACTAGACTATAGACTAGACTATAGACTAGACTATAGACTAGACTATAGACTAGACTATAGACTAGACTATAGACTAGACTATAGACTAGACTATAGACTAGACTATAGACTAGACTATAGACTTGACTATAGACTTGACTAATAGACTAGACTATAGACTAGACTATAGACTAGACTATAGACTAGACTATAGACTAGACTATAGACTAGACTATAGACTAGACTATAGACTAGACTATAGACTAGACTATAGACTAACTATAGACTAGACTATAGACTAGACTATAGACTAGACTATAGACTAGACTATAGACTAGACATAGAACTAGACTATAGACTAGACTATAGACTAGACTATAGACTAGACTATAGACTAGACTATAGACTAGACTATAGACTAGACTATAGACTAGACTATAGACGTAGACTATAGACTAGACTAGAGACTAGACTATAGACTAGACTATAGACTAACTATAGACTAGACCTATAGACTAGACTATAGACTAGACCTATAGACTAGACTATAGACTAGACTATAGACTAGACTATAGACTAGACTATAGACTAGACCTATAGACTAGACTATAGACTAGACTATAGACTAGACTATAGACTAGACATATGACTAGACTATAGACTAGACTTAGACTAGACTATAGACTGACTATAGACTAGACTATAGACTAGACCTATAGACTAGACTATAGACTAGACTATAGACTAGACTATAGACTAGACTATAGACTAGACTATAGACTAGACTATAGACTAGACTATAGACTAGACTATAGACTAGACTATAGACTAGACTATAGACTAGACTATAGACTAGACTATAGACTAGACTATAGACTAGACTATAGACTAGACTATAGACTAGACTATAGACTAGACTATAGACTAGACTATAGACTAGACTATAAACTAGACTATAGACTAGACTATAGACTAGACTATAGACTAGACTATAGACTAGACTATAGACTAGACTATAGACTAGACTATAGACTAGACTATAGACTAGACTATAGACTAGACTATAGACTAGACTATAGACTAGACTATAGACTAGACTAGTCTAGACTATAGACTAGACTATAGACTAGACTATAGACTAGACTATAGACTAGACTATAGACTAGACTATAGACTAGACTATAGACTAGACTATAGACTATACTATAGACTAGACTATAGACTAGACTATAGACTAGACTATAGACTAGACTATAGACTAGACTATAGACTAGACTATAGACTAGACTATAGACTAGACTATAGACAAGACTATAGACTAGACTATAGACTAGACTATAGACTAGACCATAGACTAGACTATAGACTAGACTATAGACTAGACTATAGACTAGACTATAGACTAGACTATAGACAAGACTATAGACTAGACTATAGACTAGACTATAGACTAGACTATAGACTAGACTATAGACTAGACTATAATAGACTATAGACTAGACTATAGACTAGACTATAGACTAGACTATAGACTAGACTATAGACTAGACTATAGACTAGACTATAGACTAGACTATAGACTAGACTATAGACTAGACTATAGACTAGACTATAGACTAGACTATAGACTATAGACTAGACTATAGACTAGACTATAGACTAGACTATAGACTAGACTAGACTAGACTATAGACTAGACTATAGACTAGACTATAGACTAGACTATAGACTAGACTATAGACTAGACTATAGACTAGACTATAGACTAGACTATAGACTAGACTATAGACTAGACTATAGACTAGACTATAGACTAGACTATAGACTAGACTATAGACTAGACTATAGACTAGACTATAGACTAGACTATAGACTAGACTATAGACTAGACTATAGACTAGACTATAGACTAGACTATAGACTAGACTATAGACTAGACTATAGACTAGACTATAGACTAGACTATAGACTAGACTATAGACTAGACTATAGACTAGACTATAGACTAGACTATAGACTAGACTATAGACTAGACTATAGACTAGACTATAGACTAGACTATAGACTAGACTATAGACTAGACTATAGACTAGACTATAGACTAGACTATAGACTAGACTATAGACTAGACTATAGACTAGACTATAGACTAGACTATAGACTAGACTATAGACTAGACTATAGACTAGACTATAGACTAGACTATAGACTAGACTATAGACTAGACTATAGACTAGACTATAGTCTAGTCTATAGTCTAGACTATATATAGACTAGACTATAGACTAGACTATAGACTAGACTATAGACTAGACTATAGACTAGACTATAGACTAGACTATAGACTAGACTATAGACTAGACTATAGACTAGACTATAGACTAGACTATAGACTAGACTATAGACTAGACTATAGACTAGACTATAGACTAGACTATAGACTAGACTATAGACTAGACTATAGACTAGACTATAGACTAGACTATAGACTAGACTATAGACTAGACTATAGACTAGACTATAGACTAGACTATAGACTAGACTATAGACTAGACTATAGACTAGACTATAGACTAGACTATAGACTAGACAATAGACTAGACTATAGACTAGACTATAGACTAGACTATAGACTAGACTATAGACTAGACTATAGACTAGACTATAGACTAGACTATAGACTAGACTATAGACTAGACTATAGACTAGACTATAGACTAGACTATAGACTAGACTATAGACTAGACTATAGACTAGACTATAGACTAGACTATAGACTAGACTATAGACTAGACTATAGACTAGACTATAGACTAGACTATAGACTAGACTATAGACTAGACTATAGACTAGACTATAGACTAGACTATAGACTAGACTATAGATGAGCTTTCCATTTCATTCCTTTCACTTCCTGAGAAAATTTTTAATATTGGAAAGTTTTTCAAGCTAAATTAATTTAATGATTCTACATATTTAGCAAACTTATCAACTTTTCTTTTTTTCTCCCTTAGTTATCATCACTATTAAAAACTTCCTAAGAACATGTTTCTCAACACAAACAATTATAACGAATTTTGTTTTATTATTTTATTAATCAAGCTTATTGTTTTAGTATTCAATAATAACAAAAACTACAAAAAACTTTTATTTTTTCCAAGAAAATCTAAAAAAAAAAACTTTTACTAAAAGTTTTACATCTTTTAATAATCCTTAATAACATGTAATAATGAGTAGAACTCAAGGAAGATAAAACTTTTTATACCCTCCACCACCATCAGTGGTGATAGAGGGTATATATAACTTTGTCATTCCGTGTGTAACACCAAGAAATATTCATCTGAGACCCAACAAAGTATATATATTCTGGGTCCTTATCAAATTCTGAGTCGATTTAGCTATGTCCGTCTGTCCGTCTGTCCGTCTGTCCGTCTGTCTGTGTAAAACACGCTCACGATAAAAAGAAGCAATAGAGCTTAACCAAATTCACTCAAAATGTTCTTCATTTTCCTAAGTTGTTTGGTATTGCAAATGGGCAAAATCGGTTCACACCGGGAAAAGTTATGAATCAAAATTTAAAACAACCTCGGAAAAAAATAAGCATTTTTTACACATTCTGATGTAATTTTCTCGAAAACTATGCAAGATAATTCCATGGAAATCACCATATATTCGTTTCTGCACAAGATCTTGATCCCTGCTGAAAATTGCCAGAATCGGTCCACAATTTCATATACCTCCCATACAAAAGTACATATTCCCGGAAAATGGGTTTTTTGTTAATAACTTCCGTCACAATGTCGATATCTTCACAAAATTTTACAAATTAAAATCCTATGTCAATAGAATTCTTTCAGAGGAAAAACTTTACGGATCGGTCCATAATTGGACATAGCTCCCATACAAGGTCCCCTCCCGAAAATCACTTAAACGCGCATAACTCATTACTAAATTAAGATATCCAAATAAAATTTGGTATAAGTATTGCCCATATGCATAGAAATATTGCTGTGAAATTTTTTTCCGATCGGTCCATAATTGGTCATAGCTCCCATACAAGGTCCCCTCCCGAAAATCACTTAAACGCGCATAACTCATTACTAAATTAAGATATCCATATAAAATTTGGTATAAGTATTGCCCATATGCATAGAAATATTACTGTGAAATTTTTTTCCGATCGGTCCATAATTGGTCATAGCTCCCATACAAGGTCCCCTTCCGAAAATCACTTAAACGCGCTTAACTCATAACTAAATTAAGATATCCATATAAAATTTGGTACAAATATTACTCATATGCACAGAAATATTGTTGTGAAATTTTTTTTCGATCGGTCCATAATTGATCATAGCTCCCATACAAGGTCCCCTCCCGAAAATCACTTAAACGCGCATAACTCATTACTAAATTCAGATATCCATATAAAATTTGGTACAAGTATTGCCCATATGCATAGAAATATTACTGTGAAAATTTTTTTCCGATCGGTCCATAATTGATCATAGCTCCCATACAAGGTCCCCTCCCGAAAATCACTTAAACGCGCATAACTCATTACTAAATTAAGATATCCAAATAAAATTTGGTATAAGTATTGCCCATATGCATAGAAATATTGCTGTGAAATTTTTTTCCGATCGGTCCATAATTGGTCATAGCTCCCATACAAGGTCCCCTCCCGAAAATCACTTAAACGCGCATAACTCAGTACTAAATTAAGATATCCATATAAAATTTGGTATAAGTATTGCCCATATGCATAAAAATATTACTGTGAAATTTTTTTCCGATCGGTCCATAATTGGTCATAGCTCCCATACAAGGTCCCCTCCCGAAAATCACTTAAACGCGCATAACTCATTACTAAATTAAGATATCCATATAAAATTTGGTATAAGTATTGCCCATATGCATAGAAATGTTACTGAAAATTGTTTTCCGATCGGTCCATAATTGGTCATAGCTCCCATACAAGTTCCCCTCCCGAAAGTCACTTAAACGCACATAACTCATTACTAAATTAAGATATCCATATAAAGTTTGGCAGAAATATTGCTCATATACAGAGAAATATTACTGTGAAATTTTTTTCCTATCGATCCATAATTGATCATAGCTCCCATACAAGGTCCCTTTCAGAAAAACACTTAAAGGCACATAACTCATTACCAAATGATATAAATAAATACTATTTTTGTTCATAAATACTATTTTGTAATGCAAAAAGCACTTAAATCTATTTAAGACATGAGAAAACTTATTTCTACAAATATTTTATTAATTAGAAATGTAATAATACAAAAGTTGTTGGTGGAGGGTATTTAAGATTCGGCTCAGCCGAATATAGCACTCTAACTTGTTTCATATTTTTTTTCTCCCAAAATTGTTATAAGATTTGTTATATTATGCCTAATAATCTATTTTTATGATTTTTTGAAATCTACTTCCCCCACCACCTGACCTACAAGATTTTCTATACTTTTTTTCTCTGGCATACAAAAATTTTGATGAAAACTTTCTGCAAATCAACAAAATTTAAGTTGGTTCTTAGTCAACAATATGTGGTGAAAAACTGTTTTTTTTTGTTTTCTTCATTTTTGTAGCAATAACTACACTTGTAATTTTGGCCGAAAACAAAATTGAAAAAAAAAACTTTCTCTGATAAAAACTAGCTCCCTCGGAAGAAACTTTATTGTTTTTGTATAAAAGTTTGTTAGTTTTTTTGCTGATTTGTTAAATTTTTAGGGGAGTCTTTAATAATCTTAATGGCTGAGAGGGGCTTTTGTTAAAAGACAAACAAATTAAATTACTATCAATAATATTTGTTTATGATTGATATTTAGATAGAAAAAGGCAAGCATTTAAAGTGTAATTTGTAAATTGGCAGTAGTTTGTTTTATTGATAGTTAGTAAACTAGAGCAATTTTAGATATTTGTTTTTATTGTTATAGTATTTGACATTCAGATATATGTTTTAGAAGAGAAACATTAGTAGTCTATTGTCTATAGAGTAGTTTATAGTCTAGTCTATAGTCTAGTCTATGGTCTAGTCTATGGTCTAGTCTATAGTCTAGTCTATAGTCTAGCCTATAATCTAGTCTATAGTCTAGTCTATAGTGTAGTCTATAGTCTAGTCTATAGTGTAGTCTATAGTCTAGTCTATAGTGTAGTCTATAGTCTAGTCTATAGTGTAGTCTATAGTCTAGTCTATAGTCTAGTCTATAGTCTAGTCTATAGTCTAGTCTATAGTCTAGTCTATAGTCTAGTCTATAGTCTAGTCTATAGTCTAGTCTATAGTCTAGTCTATAGTCTAGTCTAGTCTATAGTCTAGTCTATAGTCTAGTCTATAGTCTAGTCTATAGTCTAGTCTATAGTCTAGTCTATAGTCTAGTCTAGTCTATAGTCTAGTCTATAGTCTAGTCTATAGTCTAGTCTATAGTCTAGTCTATAGTCTAGTCTATAGTCTAGTCTATAGTCTAGTCTATAGTCTAGTCTATAGTCTAGTCTATAGTCTAGTCTATAGTCTAGTCTATAGTCTAGTCTATAGTCTAGTCTATAGTCTAGTCTATAGTCTAGTCTATAGTCTAGTCTATAGTCTAGTCTATAGTCTAGTCTATAGTCTAGTCTATAGTCTAGTCTATAGTCTAGTCTATAGTCTAGTCTATAGTCTAGTCTATAGTCTAGTCTATAGTCTAGTCTATAGTCTAACACTCATACGTTTGTTGTTACATTATTTCTTATAGTTATTTCCCAAAAATAAATCTAATGTTAATTATACACAATTGCGTTGTATTGACAATAAAATAAAATGACAAACTTTTTAATTTTTATCTACTAAAACTTGACACTTTTGCAGTGTTACTTTTTTTCTCAAATAAAATTCAAAACATTTTGCCATAACACACCTAAGGGAACATTTAGCACAAAACAATACAAAAATATACAAAATATTTAAACTTTTTGATAGTAAAAAACTGTAGCCATTGCTACAGCAACAATAGGGAGGAATGGCGAAGTGAGAGTGAAATATAAAGCGCAAATTTCTTAACAAAAATTAACAAATATAAAAAATACCAGCAATATTTGCTTATGTATTTATACTCCTACAAGAGCTTAACAAAAAAACACTTAATGGCAGGAAGTGCCAGTATCTTGTAAAGTAAATAACAAACAAAAATAGAATAAGAAAACAATTCTAGGGTATAGTTAATAACTCAACAAGATTTTTAAGTATTAAACAGGATATACAGCTCCTACACACTGGCATATTTTACTAAAGGGAGTTACAGTTCAGAGAATTTTTAAATTTATTTGGTTTTTTTTTTCTCTTTCTTCTGAGAAAACAGCGCAAACTGTTAACAAGCATTAGTAATAATGATATTAAAAGCGGAAAAAACAATCCATAGGGGTTTGTTTTGTTTTTGTAGTTTTACATTATATGAAGTTTATTTTCTTTTATTATTTTTATTAAGTTGAAAATTTGCATTTTCACAAGCCAAGTAAGGCGTTCTTAGAAATGAAAATCTAACGTTAATAGCAAAATTTACACAAGACAGACACTAGTTGTAAGAGGCAAATATTTTTAGTTGCTATAAATTTAATAAGTTTTAAACTTCCTTTTCTACAAAACCACCCCTCTTAAAACTTCTAACAAAACAAGAGGACTCATATGTTGTTCCCGGAAAGTTTTTGGTAGTTATTTTTAGGTTCACAACAAGGCTAAAAATCTACTTACAAATATTCACATTTTGTTTCAATTTTTTTTCTTATACTTTTTGTTGTTTTTTTTTTTTTGATAAACAATAGCAACAACAGCTTTTACACACAGCACAACAAAATAACAAGCTCGAAGTTACCAAATACATTAACAACAACAACAACAGCATCAGGAGTAACAACAATAACAAAATTTTCTTGCTAAATAACAAACTTTAAGAAATTCTAAACTTAACAACATCTGTTACCTACGCCTTTAGGCGACATTACTTTCCGGTTTCCGCTTACGTATACACGTATAGACACACTTATATACACACGCAAAGGAACTAATACATATAAAGTCTACACAAACATTGTTTCATGAGCATGTGTGTAATATGTAATCATACTTGAGCTGTTGGTGGAAGTACTGAGCATAATAGAACCAAGAGATTTTCATTAATTTTATGTAGTCCTAGTATAGCTTTGATCGTTGCTCTTCTAAAGTTCCAAATATGCTTTAATCATCACTCTTTAAATAGCCATACATAAGCTCTTAATCGTGGCTCCATAAATAGTCTCAGTTAAGCTTTAATTGTAGTTCTTTGAGTTATTCCATTCGTGATCTTTTTAATGATCTCACTTAAGACTCAATTATGACTTATTAAATTTAACTGATCGTGAAAATTTCTATAGAATTTCTTCTAATAGTGAAAAGTTTTATAGAAATTTAACTGATCGCGATCATTTCTATAGTATCTGTAATGATCGTGATAATTTCTATAGAATTTGTACTGATCGTGAAAATTTCTAAAAAAAATTTGTAATGATCTTGAAAATTTCTGTTTGACAACATTTAACTGATCGTGAAAATATCTAGAGTAACTGATTCAAACTTAAATTATCTTCCTTCTTCTCTATATAGTCCCATTTTAGTCCCATTATGTGCTTATAAGACTTTCTCAGTTGGTCTTGTTATACACCTCCAAATATTCTCCAAAATTGTTACCGATACATGTAGCATATATAATTGAGGTATAATATCTTATAAGTGTGTTTTATAAAGTAACAATTTTTTGTTCATGTATTTGTATATAAATGTATGACCTCCTGCCTCTCCTGGCCCCAACTGTTACTGTATGTCGTCTTGCCCCTACCTTACTAATAATAAAAAAACATTCCTCTTTGCCTCTAACACTTGTGGTTTAATAAACAATTTTTGTTTGTTATATTTTACTTGATTTTGTTATGCTTATTTACACACTCTTCGTATTCTGCTGCTGACAATATTATAATATAAAGGAGCAGTATATGATGCTGCTCCTGCTGCCTAAGACTCACTCAACAATATGCGTCCACATGTTGTGGTTTCTTATTAGCAGTAATTTTATATTTTTGTTTAACATAATTGTGTGTGTGTGCGAACACACACATTTTCATATTTGCTTTAGTTAACTTTTTTGTCTTTTTTTTCTTCTTTTTATTTGTTTTTCTGTTACTTTTTTTACTTCCTGCCACCTTGCGCTTAATTTTCATAATTTTTGCACAATTTTCTTACACATCGTTTAACTTATTAGAATTTAATAAGAAAGAAAAAGCGAAAAAAACTTCAACACATTTGCGCAAAAAAAGTTTTGTATGGTTTGGGTGAATGGTGTTGGACAAATTTTCTTTGAATTACATTAGGGAATATTAAAATATTATATGTTTGTTTGTATTATTTTCTTTGTTACTTTATGCAAAATTGATAAGGTGTTGGAGAACAATAAATATGATGTTTATTGAAACGTAAATGAAATTTTTGTGTAAATAATTTATTAAGAATGAATTTCTTAATGAGTGCAGAAGACTCAAGAGATGTCTCAACCCCACAGCCATAAAGGAAATAAACGTTTCTTTTGTTTTACGATGCACATTTTCCTAATTACTAACTAACTAACTAACTAACTAACTAACTAACTAACTAACTAACTAACTAACTAACTAACTAACTAACTAACTAACTAACTAACTAACTACTAACTAACTAACTAACTAACTAACTAACTAACTAACTAACTAACTAACTAACTAACTAACTAACTAACTAACTAACTAACTAACTAACTAACTAACTAACTAACTAACTAACTAACTAACTAACTAACTAACTAACTAACTAACTAACTAACTAACTAACTAACTAACTAACTAACTAACTAACTAACTAACTAACTAACTAACTAACTAACTAACTAACTAACTAACTAACTAACTAACTAACTAACTAACTAACTAACTAACTAACTAACTAACTAACTAACTAACTAACTAACTACTAACTAACTAACTAACTAACTAACTAACTAACTAACTAACTAACTAACTAACTAACTAACTAACTAACTAACTAACTAACTAACTTAAACTGATCTTGTCATGTTTCATATAAATTTGACGAATTGGCAATTTTATGCGGAAATTTAACTGATCGTGAAATTTTCAATTCTATTTCATAAAAATTTCTATAAAAAACTCAATTGATCGTAAAAATGTTCATAGAAATTTAACTGATCATGAAAATGTTAAAAAAATAAAAAATTTTGCAAAAAATTCCACAAAAGACTTTAGTGATCGCGAAAATTTCTACAGAAATGTAACTGATCATGGAAATTTCTATAAAAATATAACTGATCATAGATTTTTCAACTGATGGTAAAAATTTCTATGGAAATTAACTGGTAGTCCCCTATTAAAAGTCTCTGTATATGATCTAAGTTACGCCTTAGTCATTGCTTTTTATGATGCCCCACTTTAATGCTTCTCAGCCTAATTTCTTTAAATATTATATAACTTATGGTCAAGGAAACAATTTCACTAACCAGTCTATATTTAAAAATACTCTAAATTGTTGCCTTAACGTATTTGCCTTTCAATTATCTTTTTTTATTCTATAGGTATTTAACTTGCAAAATTATTTCCATATCAAATACTCAAATAATTTCTTTACCACAAAATAATATACATATCAATAAAAATAATTTTCTAGTAACAAAAAGCAAAAAATAGAAAAATTCATATGAAAATATTTCCACAACCCTTTTACTCTATTATAGACTATTTCTATATATTTAACTTTTGTCATTTGATATGTAAATTTATTGAAAATAAGTGGAAATATTTTTTTGCTCCAAATATCATTTAAAGACTATTTCACCCCCTAAAACACATACAAAAAATATTTACTTTACAATTCGGCAATTATCTTTTATCGTTATGTGATGAAAAAAAATATTCACCCCTTTTTCTAGTTTCCTTGGAGAAAATGTCGAACCAAGTGAATAAATGATGAAAAGAAAATTGAATTTTTATAAACAACCAAATAACCAGGCAAAGGAAAATTCTTATAAAAAAGAAAATTATTAATTTTTTTTTTATCCATTTTGTGGTTACTTGTATAGTGTACATTTTCGCAGTCAATAAAAGAGGGAAAAGAAACGAGTGTGTAAAAATCTAAATATTTTCCATATACATAATAATTTAACAAATAAAGTCATTAAAGTACTTCAAATGGAAGGGAATGATAGAATGGCAAAAGAAATAATAATAATATTGGCGACATATTTTGATTTAACCCATTGAGGGGCGAACGCATACATTTGCAAACAAAATTTAAGAAAATTTCGAAACAAATTGTATTGATCGTGTACATTTTTGTACAACATTTTATTGATCATGACAATTTTTGTATAAAAATTAAACTGATCGTAAAAATTTCTATAAAAATGTTACTGATCGTGAAAATTTCTATAAAAATTGTACTGATCGTGAAAATTTATATAAAAATTTTACTGATCGTGAAAATTTATATAAAAATTGTACTGATCGTGAAAATTTATATAAAAATTTTACTGATCGTAAACATTTCATAACAATAACATAACAATTTTACTGATCATGAAAATTTCTATAGAAATTTCACTCACTGATCATGAACATTTCTATAGAAATTTCACTGATCGTGACAATTTCTATAGAAATTTCTACGATCGTGACAATTTCTATAGAAATTTCACTAATCTTGAAAATTTCTCTAAAAAATCCACTGATCATAAAAATTTCTTTAAAAATTTTACTGATCATGAAAAGTTCTATAAAAATTTTACTGATCATGAAAATTTCTACAGAAATTTCAGTGATCATGACAATTTCTATTAAAATTTTACTGATCGTGACAATTTCTATAGAAATTTCACTGATCCTGAAAATATCGTAAAAATTTCTATAAATTTCTATAGAGATCTTGCTAATCGTGAAATTTTTAGTTAAAATTTAACTGATCGTGTCACATTTGTTTAGAAATATTACCGGTCATAACAATTTCTATAGAAATTTAACTGATCGCGGACACTTCTAATGAAATAATACTTTGAAGCATCCATCAGGATACTTACAAATACAATCTAGGCTCTTTTTATAAGCCTAATATAGCTTGAAACGGGGAGCGATCGTAGCACCTTTTCCTAAATAAGATTTAATCATGGCTAATTATGCTTCAATTGCGGGTCTGTCAAAAGCTACAATTTAGATTCAAATGGCGTACAATTTACATTCAAATGGGTTCGTTGGCGTTAGCTGAAATTGTGATTATTTCTGAAGACCCAGTTTAGCTTCAATCGTGGCTCAGTATGTAGTCCCTGTTTAGTTTAAATCTTGGCTTCTTATACCAACTCAATCAAGGATCAATATATATTTCCAGTTTAGCTTTGATCATGACTTTTTGGGTTCTTTATATATTACCAGTTCAATTTAAATTGTGGCTCAGTTTGTAGTCCAAGTTTAGTTACAATCATGCTATTCCGAATTAAGCCTCAATTAAGGGTCTTTATATAGTCCCAGTATAGCTTTGATCAAGGTTTTAATACAGTCCTATTTCAACTGTAATTTCTTATAAAAACCCAATAAAGAAACTTAAAAGTGACTCCTTTTATACTACCAAAAGAAACAATTTCCCTGCTACATCTCCGCAAGGGTTAATTTTAAAATAAGTAATATTTGACTGCTTGATATTGCGAAAAAAAAGAGTAAAAAACACATTAAGAAAACATTGTTGCTGCTATCAACGATACGCTTTATATAGGTTTGAGTGTAAGCGAGTAAAAAATGAAGACACAGTGGAAGTATAAATGATAACTGGTTGTTTTGGTATTCCGCATTATGTCAAAAGAAAGATGACAATGATGACAACAAACACATCAACACAAACACATATACATCTACATATATCTATATATTCCCCGACAAAAGACATTTGATATGAATGAGTCCACATGAATTGTACTGTATATAATAATTGTGTACTTGTCTGTGTGTATGTGTGTGTGCTTGATTGAGTAAAATGTTCTTAAGAGACACCATCATACATAACATATAAAACGCAATTTTCTCCCCACTTAAATGTCAAACGTTAACAATCAAAATTTAATGTTTACACACACTGTCATAGAAAATTATAACGATGAAAATTCATTGTTATTTGTTAATATTTTCTATGGCAAATAAAATGAGTTATAAAGTTTTTCAAAAAAATTTCACTTAAAAAAATGAATGTGTATAATCATAGATTAAATAGCGAAAAATTGCATGAATATTAATAATAAAAGGGTTTTTTATCCTTGTTGTAAAAAATAACTAGATTTTCTTTTGAAAAAAATATATATGTATTTTTAAAAATTGTTGTAAGTGAAAGCTTTGCCAGAAAATTTATTATCAATTTCCAAAATGTACACAGCCCCCCTTTTTGAAAGAAGTAACTTTCTAAACAAATTGCCTTCATTGACGTTGTCATAAACATATCAAATGTGTAACGAACAATCGACCGACCCCAGGCTATCACTGGTCTGCACACCTAGCTTTGCTTCGGTCTTAGCTCAGGGAAATGGGCGTAGGCTGTGATACCTAATAAGGGGAGGTCACGTCAGATCAATTTAAGATAGAAATGGTATGCAGGAAAGAAGAGAAAAGATAAAGAAATAGTCTCCAGTATAGTGTAATATTATCTGCTAGTCATAGGAGGAAAAAGGTGTTAATTTCCCTCATGATCAGATTGCCCACCCTACCTGCTGATCATATAAACGTTATATATCAGCCCATCATGCTATGTTACCTAAACCCTATATCTACATTTCGTCAACCAAATCAAAAGAAGAAAATTATCTATTCATATTAGAATTCATAATATTTATTAATATTTATGTTCATAAAAAGAGAATAATTTTATAATCTTAACATTAGCCTTTATAATATTGAATATTATTGTTAGGAATACTTCCCATGAAAACAATTTCATAGTTTACTCAAAAATAATATAGGAATGTATTAACAAAATAAATGCAACAAAAAAAAATATAAAGATTTACTTACATATATATATATATATATAAATATATGTAACAAAATGCAAATTAAAATTTCTTAAAAATTGAACGTATGTAAGTAATTATCTAAATGTTAAATTTCTCTTTCTAAGGAGTTATTTTATATATGGTTTAAGAGAGATCATATTGGAGGAACAAGCAAAAATCAAAATCAATTATACATACAAATCAAGAGATCATTATTAGTTAATGATATCAGTTATCATTCGCTCTTGTTCTAGCAATATGATTTCTCTTAATTATTATTATTTAGTTCTCTTTAACTTACATTATGTTTTTCCTCCCACGATGTCAACAGGCCTGATGATCTGGTGGTATTTCGTTACGTAAGATGAGATAGATTTTTTTTTTTTTTTTTTGTCTTTTAAATTATTGGTTAGGGTTTTCAATACGAAAATTAATTTTGCATTTTGTTAAAGGGTTTTAGGAAAAATAATTACTTCATAAGAATAAATTTAAATTTTATAATAGTGTTTAGGTTAATTATTTCATTCTGATTAGTTAGTATTAAGGCAAATTATTAAATTTTATAAAGTTTTTAGAAATATTAAGTTTAAGTTTTCATAATATGAGTAGTTAGAAAAATAGCAATAGAAACGTTTAGAATAATTGATTTAGTTGTTTAAATTTTGTTATTCATTGTGTGTAAAGTGAAGTTTGTATAGATTTAAATCATTACATACTTACTTTAAACACCATGTGTAAAAAGTTTTAAAGTCTATAGTTACATAATTCTTAAGGTGTAATTTTAGAATTTGTTGGAATTTAGAAAGTAGTTAGAATTTAAGTATAGTTTAATTAGTAGAATAAAGGTAGAATGTAATTTTGTTAGAATTTGAGTTAAATGTGGATATGTGTTAATTTGGTGTATATTACATATACATGTTTAAAGTTGAATTAATAAAAACGTGATTTCAGGTTTAACAAAGGGGGTGTAATTATGTTGTCGTCTGACGAGGATATTCTTTTCTTTCCTTTTGGTGAATTAGATTTGGTATCCAAACCTCACAATGATTTGATAGATTTGTACTTCGTTTTAAGTCGAGATTTCGACAGATGTTGGAAATTACCGGGGATAATCCTACAGGTGCAACAAATAGGATATTGGTACTACATATTCAATAGTTTAACATTGTGTTTAAACTTACCACTCATATGGGCATATGGAAGTGTAGCAGGATTCGTAAATCTCTGTACAGGAGGGTGCACTGAACACGAGGCCCAGGATTAGACCAAGTTCCAATTCACTGGGTATATTCAGGTGCTCAGTTTTGAAACTTTTAATGTCAAGTGTATTTAGATTGACAATGCTATGGCCACTCAATAGGTGGCAAAAACTGATCCTGGATAACTAATGTATTATCCTTTGGTAGTAATTAGTTTCACAAGATTTTCAATAAGTGTAAATTTAAGCACTTTTAATATTTTCTATCATATAAAACTTTTCCTTATTTTAACAAATGAAACTTTGATCGCATATAATTTAGATCTTTCACTATCACTAGCTTCTTTTAAAATGTGCGTTTTATTTAAAAAGAATGTTTAAAAGGCCAGAAATCAAAGAATGTGAGGAATGTGTGGAATGTTATAAAAAAAATGTAGCCGTTACCCTTTTTTTTTTATAATAATTTACACTCAATTTTTATTACGCATTTTTGTACTACGCACTTAGGCCCAGTTTCAGAGTAGTACTTAAGCGATCTTAGGTGGTACTACTAACTAGTAGGTTGTCCAATCTAACAATTATTATAGGAGTAACTTATGATTCCTTAATTATATGAACAACTCAACATTATATAGAGATATTCATATAAATTCCATATTTAAAACTTATTTATGTAAATATGACAAATTATATTGCCTCAATTAAAAAGTTAATTGAATATACTTTTGTCATTAGTTGGGGTTGTTTTAATTTTTATATAGGCGATAGATTTCTACATTATTACTAGCTTCAAACTACGTTTATACAGTATTAATAAATAAAGAATTTTCATAGTTACAAATTAAATTAATTATTTTATTTTTTCCTAATAATCGGATACCCTAACAGTACCTTTTCTATACTCAAAGCTGTATATGCAAATGATCTTATTATGACTTAAAGCATAATAAAAAAAAACTCAAAGAGTAGATACAAAAAAAATAATGCGTATTACTTCTGTCAGTGATGAGCATCTCATTAAAGTAAATTGTACTGTTTATTATATTATGTATGATATCATGCATGCATGACACAATATAAATATAATTGAAATAAATAAAATTTTGATGACTTGAGATAGAGTAGTAGATTTTTAATGAAAATATATCATCTTTATGAAGAAATTGAATTTCACCCATCACAAAACAGGTATTAGTTAAGGGAAACCGCAAACTGAAAACTGAAAAAGGGCGAAATTTTCGGTTTAAGTTATGATATATTATATAAATTTTCAATAATATATATGATATCTGAATTAAGATTCTCACCATATGTCCTTTGTATGATAAGTCGACTTATTTCCGTTTTCTAGGTCTTGTAAAACATAATAGGAATTTCCCAACTTTTCCAATACTCTACACTTTATACCGGTTGGAGCCAATTTTGCGTTAAAGTGTTGCAAAAGATTGCTCTGAGCAAAATTTCTTCTTGTGACAGTTTGGCCAATTTCAAAATTACGCGACGTAGATCTGAGATTATAAGTGTTGGCATTTTTCTCATAGGAGACTTTCATTCTATCCTTTATCATGTCTCTTATATATTGAAACTGATCTTGTCGAGCTAGAGGAGATATTTGCTCTGTCAAAAGACCTAAATTACGGAGAACTTGATAATCACTACCATGGTTTATCATATTTTGTCCAAAGACAACGAAGTACGGAGAATACCCTAAACTTTGGTGAATGCTACTACGTAAGGAGCTGTTAATACCACTCAGAAAAACATCCCAATTCCTTTGGTCCCCACGGATATAAGATCGAAGGGCTTCATTGACACACCGGTTAACGCGTTCGCTGGCATTTGCCTGTGGCGAATACACAGCGGTTAGCATATGCCGTATGCCATGCTTTTTCAAAAATTCCATAAAATCTTTACTTTTGAATTGGCTCCCGTTATCCGAAATTATAGTTTCGGGGACGCCAAAGCAATCGAAAATACTTTCCTTGAGGTATGATATCATAAGTTTTGAATTTAGTTTCTTAAAGGGTTTTAAAAATGAAAATTTACTGAAATGATCTAGTATGATAAACACGCCTATATTTCCACTTTTACTACGTGGAAAAGGACCTATGAAGTCCACGTACAAACGCTGGAAAGGACGATCTGACTCAGGCATTTGGCCCATGGGAGGTCGCAAAGTTCTATTGGGTACTTTAGATGTAGTACACAATTCGCAGTTGGCAATGTATCTTCGGACATCTGCCACAATGCCGGGCCAATAAAAGTACCTACGGACTCTCTCCAGGGTCTTGGCAATACCGCCATGAGAAGCTGAGGGCTGGTCATGTGAAGCAACTAGTACTTCTTTTCGGAGTCCTTCAGGCACTAAAAGCTTCCATGCTGAACTATCCTCAATTCCCCTATCAAAATCTGTCCGGTGGTATATAAATTTCCCTGTTACTTGAAAATCAGGCATATTAGATTCTAAATACTTTTCCCTTAACGCACTATACTCATCAGAGTCGAAAAATGGTGAAGAAAGATCGATAATCGGTAAGGATTCTACTTCCAAAGCCTCTATAAATGGTTCATCCACATCAAAGGACCGGGATAAGGCGTCTGCCACAACATTTTCACTCCCTTTACGGTGCTCTATCGAAAAGTTAAATCCCTGTAACTTCAGGGCCCACCTTGCCAACCTGCCACTCAAATCCTTTTGACCCATGAGCCACTTAAGGCTGGCATGGTCCGTGACTACCGTAAACTGATGTCCTTCAATGTAGGATCGAAATTTGCGGATGGCTAGCACTACTGCCAAGCACTCCAGTTCAGTAACGGAGTAGTTTCTCTGGGCTCGGTTCAATTTATGGGACATGAACGCTATAGGACGTTCATCCCCATTATCATCCCGTTGAGCCAAGAGACCACCCACTCCGTTCTGACTGGCATCACATTGAACGATGAAGGGTTTACGGTAGTCGGGATGTGCGAGAAACGGTGCAGTTGTCAAGCTTTTCTTCAAGGAGTCAAAGGCGACCTGAGCTTCAGGATTCCATACAAATGATTTCCTTTTCGATAGAAGCTCCGTAAGGGGGAAAGTAATAGAAGCGTAGTCTGCAACAAATCGCCTATACCACCCAGCTAGACCTAGAAATTGACGCAGTTGTTTTACAGTTTTGGGGACAGGGTAATCAGATATTGCCTTGACCTTATCGGGGTCAACCATTAAGGTACCGTTGCCTACCACATATCCCAAATACTTCACCTTACTCAATCCAAACTGGCTCTTCTTGATGTTGATTGTGAGACCAGCTTTTCTCAACAATGACGCGACTTGGAGCAGGTGAACGATATGTTCCTCCAGTGAATGTGATACCACAAGTAGATCGTCCAAATATACGAAAACGTGGCTTTTCAAATCGTAGGGTATCACCTTGTCCATCAATCGGCACATAGCTTGTGGGGCATTGCAAAGCCCAAAGGGCATCCTCACAAATTGATAAAGTGGCCGATTGGGGACAGTAAAGGCTGTTTTTGGACGGGACTCTTTTGACAGACTGATCTGCCAAAATGCGTCCTTCAGATCTACTTTTGATATCACATTCACAGGAGGCAATCGTGAGATTAACCCATCTATATTTGGGATAGGGTAGGCGTCCTTGACGGTAACCTCGTTAAGCTTACGAGAGTCAAGGCAGAATCTGATTTTCCCAGGTTTTACCAATAGCACCCCTGGCGAAGACCATGGCGAATTCTCGCAAACCTCTATCACCCCTAACTGCAACATCCTGTCAATTTCTGAGCAAAGTAATTTCTCTCTAGCTGGGGAGATAGGGTAGTATCGTTGCTTTATTGGAGCAGCGGTACCCGTATCTATAAAGTGTTCGATAAGATCAGTAGAACCTAAGCCTTCTTTTTCGAACGAAGGGAAAGAAGCAACAGCTGAATCAAGTTTTTGTTGCTCAGACGGGCTCAATTTCAAAAAGTCAGAATCATTATCATCAACAAAAGCAATTTCATTTATACAAGGGGTTTCCTGTACAGAAGAGGATAAAACGGTGTCTAATGGTGTTATTATTTTGAATCCGAAAATACTCCAAAAATCTACTCCACAGATGATATTCTGTTTAATACTGGGTACTAATAAGAATTCAACTTTTTTCGTAAGACTACCATACTGTACATCAAGAGAAATCGAACCTACGACCTGTTGATGATGTCCATCGGCTGTTTTAACATTTCCAATGAATTTGTTCAGACCTCGAGTTGTTCCATTTAAAATCTCCTGACACAAACTACCAGCTATACAAGACTTATTTGCTCCGCTATCGAGCAAGGATAAAAATGTTTTATTCAAAATACAAAGATTTACAAAGGGTCTGGTATCTGTACCATTATTGACAATAGAAGAAACTACGAACTTTTTAAGTTGTTTTCTTCTAATCCAAAAATTACGTATACGCATAGAGGATCTTAACTGTTTTTTAGATGGAGTTGGAGTTGAAAATATCCTAGAGCGAACTTTCAAATAATGTTCGAGTCTTTCATGATATGGTAAAATTTTGATTCGATTTGGAGAAATATTCTGAAAATTGGTTATATTACTGGGAATTGTGTAGTCTTTGTTAAGTACTACGGGAAAGTCTGGGTTTATTAAAGTTGTACTGTTATCTAATTCTTGAATTGTTTCTGTGGATGTCCGTTCGCATTTCGGCGGACATCCTGTATGTAGTTTTCCTGTTTGGTTGAACATTTTGGACACGAAGGTCTATATGTATCAACGGCTCCGCACCCGTAACAAAATACACGCCGAGGAGCGAGGCAATCTTGGTAACGGTGGCCTGGGGCATCACAGTTCCAACATTTCAATATAGCTGAAGCAACTACCTCATTTACCTCTTCCGACAACTCTTCCTGTTCAAGCTCATTTACCTCAGAGGATTGCAAAATCTCAGATACGTTTGGGCGAGAATATCTAGGTCTTGAAGACGAATGAGAGGATAAATCCTCAAAGAATTTTTCGTGCTTCCTTACCTCTTTTCGTAACGTAGAAATGTCGTTAATATTTAAATGCAATAACTCATGCCGCAATTCTGTTCTCAAGTTTCTAATTATGATTTCAACAAATTCACTTTCACTAAGAGGAATTCTAAGTTTATCACTAAGATTCATCATGGTGTCCAAAAAGGAATCAAAACTTTCAGAATTCTTCTGTTTCCTACGACGCATATCATCCTTGATATCGTAATCAGTGTTTGTATCTTTAAATTCCCTCCTAAGTGCATCACAGAGATCAAACCATACTGGCGTGGTATCAGTCTGGCGATGGAATCTCCAGAACCACTTGAGAGCTTTGCCCTCGAAAAGAGAATGTACATGTTCCACGAGCAAATCAAAATTTCCATTTAAGTGAATTGAAGTTAAAGTATTCACTCTGTATATAAACTCATCAATGGAAATATCATTATTTAAACCCGAATACTTTACATGCCAGTTACTTATCAAATTTGAGATTTGATGAGAGGTAAGAGGCGAATTATCAACATGTACTGGTAATGGTATATGACCACTACGTCTATGAGATTGTGAAGGTCTAAAGGATTGGTCAGCTCTGAAAGGATTATCCTGTGGCCAATCAGGTGTAGGGTTAGGACCTGTATTCATCATTGATGAAGGGTTTGTCCTTCTATTGTCTAAATTTGGTATTTGTGACCTATTATTGGCCAAATTAGGAGAATTTGTATTATTATTGTTCCGATTATTGTTTCCTATATTAAGATTCTGAAACATAGACTGTAATTCAGAAGAAATTATAGAAGTAAATTCTTCCCTAAAAGCATTTAGTGAGTCAGATATTATATTGTGAACTCTTTGTTCTGAGAGCTGATTATATGAAAAGTGCGTCGTACGACGACGATTACCAGGAGTATGTATTTGTTCCGACGAACCTAAACCTCTTTGTTGTTGTTGCTGTTGGTTATATAATCTTGTGTTCGGACGATCACGAGGAATTGCTCCTCCTCTATTTCTTGTATTAGAGGGAGCAGGACGTGTGAGTTGAAAATCTTGGCTATTGCCATCTAAATTATTACAAGGCTGACGACAAACTGGACAAGTGGGACTAGTTTCTAACCATCTACGTAAACATGGTGAATGAAAACAATGATTACAAGTTGTAACAGTCTTGTTTTCGGAACCTAAGTTCTCATTGCAAATAATACAAAGTGGTTGTTCAGTGGTTTCTAATGCCTCAGCACCAGCCTGTTCAGGACTGCGAGAGACTGGCATAATTACGTATTAAATGCTCAACAAGAAACGAATCCAAATATTAAACAAAAAAAAAAAATAACAAATCTAAAGTTTTTAGTTGATTTCAAGCAATATAAAGATATTTGTTTTGGTTGACTAATTTGTAGAATAGGTAAAGTTTTGGTAACAGATTTATTGAAAGAATTTTGAACTAGCAGTAATATTTTAGAAAAAGAAGAGTATAAGAATAAATGTTCTATTGAGTACAATTCTAAATAATTTTATTAAGAAAAGAAGTCTCAAATAAAAAAAATATTAACTTAAAGATATTGTAAATGTTAAACATTTCATCCCAAACGGTAGGAAAACGCAAGCAGCATTTTGCAAAAGTCCAAAAATGAAAAATGAATTAAACATAAACAAAAACAATTAGAAATAGAGGCTATTGTTTTTCAAGTTGGTATTAAACTGACATCAAATATCGACTTAACAAAGTCCAAGCTTTAAAGTGACAATAATAAACTTTAGAGAAAATTCTTTCAAGCAGATATTGGTACGTTTTAGAGTGTAACTCTTAAAATACGTAAATTCCATAATATCTTATAAGAAAGATGAAAATAAGAAATATTTTAGGATAGTTAAAGAAAAATACTAATATGTAAGTGGAGCCTTTCTAAATATATAGTTTTTGGTGTTAGTTAACTAAAATGTCCTTGGAAAAGGGGGCCCCACGTTGGGCGCCATTAAATTATCTGTAACGAACAATCGACCGACCCCAGGCTATCACTGGTCTGCACACCTAGCTTTGCTTCGGTCTTAGCTCAGGGAAATGGGCGTAGGCTGTGATACCTAATAAGGGGAGGTCACGTCAGATCAATTTAAGATAGAAATGGTATGCAGGAAAGAAGAGAAAAGATAAAGAAATAGTCTCCAGTATAGTGTAATATTATCTGCTAGTCATAGGAGGAAAAAGGTGTTAATTTCCCTCATGATCAGATTGCCCACCCTACCTGCTGATCATATAAACGTTATATATCAGCCCATCATGCTATGTTACCTAAACCCTATATCTACATTTCGTCAACCAAATCAAAAGAAGAAAATTATCTATTCATATTAGAATTCATAATATTTATTAATATTTATGTTCATAAAAAGAGAATAATTTTATAATCTTAACATTAGCCTTTATAATATTGAATATTATTGTTAGGAATACTTCCCATGAAAACAATTTCATAGTTTACTCAAAAATAATATAGGAATGTATTAACAAAATAAATGCAACAAAAAAAAATATAAAGATTTACTTACATATATATATATATATATAAATATATGTAACAAAATGCAAATTAAAATTTCTTAAAAATTGAACGTATGTAAGTAATTATCTAAATGTTAAATTTCTCTTTCTAAGGAGTTATTTTATATATGGTTTAAGAGAGATCATATTGGAGGAACAAGCAAAAATCAAAATCAATTATACATACAAATCAAGAGATCATTATTAGTTAATGATATCAGTTATCATTCGCTCTTGTTCTAGCAATATGATTTCTCTTAATTATTATTATTTAGTTCTCTTTAACTTACATTATGTTTTTCCTCCCACGATGTCAACAGGCCTGATGATCTGGTGGTATTTCGTTACGTAAGATGAGATAGATTTTTTTTTTTTTTTTTTGTCTTTTAAATTATTGGTTAGGGTTTTCAATACGAAAATTAATTTTGCATTTTGTTAAAGGGTTTTAGGAAAAATAATTACTTCATAAGAATAAATTTAAATTTTATAATAGTGTTTAGGTTAATTATTTCATTCTGATTAGTTAGTATTAAGGCAAATTATTAAATTTTATAAAGTTTTTAGAAATATTAAGTTTAAGTTTTCATAATATGAGTAGTTAGAAAAATAGCAATAGAAACGTTTAGAATAATTGATTTAGTTGTTTAAATTTTGTTATTCATTGTGTGTAAAGTGAAGTTTGTATAGATTTAAATCATTACATACTTACTTTAAACACCATGTGTAAAAAGTTTTAAAGTCTATAGTTACATAATTCTTAAGGTGTAATTTTAGAATTTGTTGGAATTTAGAAAGTAGTTAGAATTTAAGTATAGTTTAATTAGTAGAATAAAGGTAGAATGTAATTTTGTTAGAATTTGAGTTAAATGTGGATATGTGTTAATTTGGTGTATATTACATATACATGTTTAAAGTTGAATTAATAAAAACGTGATTTCAGGTTTAACAAAGGGGGTGTAATTATGTTGTCGTCTGACGAGGATATTCTTTTCTTTCCTTTTGGTGAATTAGATTTGGTATCCAAACCTCACAATGATTTGATAGATTTGTACTTCGTTTTAAGTCGAGATTTCGACAGATGTTGGAAATTACCGGGGATAATCCTACAGGTGCAACAAATAGGATATTGGTACTACATATTCAATAGTTTAACATTGTGTTTAAACTTACCACTCATATGGGCATATGGAAGTGTAGCAGGATTCGTAAATCTCTGTACAGGAGGGTGCACTGAACACGAGGCCCAGGATTAGACCAAGTTCCAATTCACTGGGTATATTCAGGTGCTCAGTTTTGAAACTTTTAATGTCAAGTGTATTTAGATTGACAATGCTATGGCCACTCAATAGGTGGCAAAAACTGATCCTGGATAACTAATGTATTATCCTTTGGTAGTAATTAGTTTCACAAGATTTTCAATAAGTGTAAATTTAAGCACTTTTAATATTTTCTATCATATAAAACTTTTCCTTATTTTAACAAATGAAACTTTGATCGCATATAATTTAGATCTTTCACTATCACTAGCTTCTTTTAAAATGTGCGTTTTATTTAAAAAGAATGTTTAAAAGGCCAGAAATCAAAGAATGTGAGGAATGTGTGGAATGTTATAAAAAAAATGTAGCCGTTACCCTTTTTTTTTTATAATAATTTACACTCAATTTTTATTACGCATTTTTGTACTACGCACTTAGGCCCAGTTTCAGAGTAGTACTTAAGCGATCTTAGGTGGTACTACTAACTAGTAGGTTGTCCAATCTAACAATTATTATAGGAGTAACTTATGATTCCTTAATTATATGAACAACTCAACATTATATAGAGATATTCATATAAATTCCATATTTAAAACTTATTTATGTAAATATGACAAATTATATTGCCTCAATTAAAAAGTTAATTGAATATACTTTTGTCATTAGTTGGGGTTGTTTTAATTTTTATATAGGCGATAGATTTCTACATTATTACTAGCTTCAAACTACGTTTATACAGTATTAATAAATAAAGAATTTTCATAGTTACAAATTAAATTAATTATTTTATTTTTTCCTAATAATCGGATACCCTAACAGTACCTTTTCTATACTCAAAGCTGTATATGCAAATGATCTTATTATGACTTAAAGCATAATAAAAAAAAACTCAAAGAGTAGATACAAAAAAAATAATGCGTATTACTTCTGTCAGTGATGAGCATCTCATTAAAGTAAATTGTACTGTTTATTATATTATGTATGATATCATGCATGCATGACACAATATAAATATAATTGAAATAAATAAAATTTTGATGACTTGAGATAGAGTAGTAGATTTTTAATGAAAATATATCATCTTTATGAAGAAATTGAATTTCACCCATCACAAATGTCAGTGGAGTTTGCTGGTAGAGAGCGTTAATTTATTACAAACAAAAATTATTGTTTTGCTGACATCTTCTTCATCATATCATGTCATATGGCACGTGTCACATTTTTGAAGTTATATAGAGAGAAAATAGCAAAAATGTTAAATTAGTAAGATTTATGCAGGTACATCAATTGACAAAAGAGCTAAACGAAGCATATTTCTGATACTCTGTGTGTTAAAGGCAGGAAATCAGTTTTTCGTCATCAAGATATTAAGTGTCATTGAGCATATTTATTTTATTTGCAAAAATATGCCATATATTTACAAAAGTCTTAAAAGAAGTTTACTTTGATTTTAGATCTATTTAGTATGTCAAAATTATAAAAAAATTCAGGAATGAATAATTGCATGATTTATTAAAGGGATAACTAACGATGCACCCAAGGAAATTAAAAAATTAAAAAGCAAAATAATATAAAATACTAGCAAATTTTTATATATATTTTTAGGAGACTATACACTAGACTAAAGACTAGACTATAGACTAGACTATGGGTTAAAATATTGATCAGACTATAGACTAGACTATAGACGTTTCTGTAGACTAGACTATGGAATAGACTAGACTATAGGCTAAAATATAGATCATACTAGACTAAACTATAGACTAGACTGTAAACCAGACTATAGATTAGTCTATATACCAGGTTATAGACTAGAATGAGGAATAAACTATAGACCAGACTATAGAATAGACTATACACTAGACCATAGACTAATCTATACACTAGGCTATAGACTAGACTGGAAAATAGACTATAGCCTAGACTATAGACTAGACTATATATACACCAGACTATATATAGACTAGACAATATAGACTAGACTATAGACTAGACTATAGACTAGACTAGACTAGACTATAGACTAGACTATAGACTAGACTATAGACTAGACTATAGACTAGACTATAGACTAGACTATAGACTAGACTATAGACTAGACTATAGACTAGACTATAGACTAGACTATAGACTAGACTATAGACTAGACTATAGACTAGACTATAGACTAGACTATAGACTAGACTATAGACTAGACTATAGACTAGACTATAGACTAGACTATAGACTAGACTAGACTAGACTATAGACTAGACTATAGACTAGACTATATAGACTAGACTATAGACTAGACTATAGACTAGACTATAGACTAGACTATAGACTAGACTATAGTCTAGACTATAGGCTAAAATATAGATCATACTAGACTAAACTATAGACTAGACTGTAAACCAGACTATAGATTAGTCTATATACCAGGTTATAGACTAGAATGAGGAATAAACTATAGACCAGACTATAGAATAGACTATACACTAGACCATAGACTAATCTATACACTAGGCTATAGACTAGACTGGAAAATAGACTATAGCCTAGACTATAGACTAGACTATAATACACCAGACTATATATAGACTAGACAATATATAGACTAGACTATAGACTACACTATAGACTACACTATAGACTACACTATAGACTAGACTATAGACTAGACTATAGACTAGACTATAGACTAGACTATAGACTAGACTATAGACTAGACTATAGACTAGACTATAGACTAGACTATAGACTAGACTATAGACTAGACTATAGACTAGACTATAGACTAGACTATAGACTAGACTATAGACTAGACTATAGACTAGACTATAGACTAGACTATAGACTAGACTATAGACTAGACTATAGACTAGACTATAGACTAGACTATAGACTAGACTATAGACTAGACTATAGACTAGACTATAGACTAGACTATAGACTAGACTATAGACTAGACTATAGACTAGACTATAGACTAGACTATAGACTAGACTATAGACTAGACTATATACTAGACTATAGACTAGACTATAGACTAGACTATAGACTAGACTATAGACTAGACTATAGACTAGACTATAGACTAGACTATAGACTAGACTATAGACTAGACTATAGACTAGACTATAGACTAGACTATAGACTAGACTATAGACTAGACTATAGACTAGACTATAGACTAGACTATAGACTAGACTATAGACTAGACTATAGACTAGACTATAGACTAGACTATAGACTAGACTATAGACTAGACTATAGACTAGACTATAGACTAGACTATAGACTAGACTATAGACTAGACTATAGACTAGACTATAGACTAGACTATAGACTGACTATAGACTAGACTATAGACTAGACTATAGACTAAGACTATAGACTAGACTATAGACTAGACTATAGACTAGACTATAGACTAGACTATAGACTAGACTATAGACTAGACTATAGACTAGACTATAGACTAGACTATAGACTAGACTATAGACTAGACTATAGACTAGACTATAGACTAGACTATAGACTAGACTAAGACGACTATAGACAGACTATAGACTAGACTATAGACTAGACTATAGACTAGACTATAGACTAGACTATAGACTAGACTCAGACTAGACTATAGACTAGACTATAGACTAGACTATAGACTAGACTATAGACTAGACTATAGCTAGACTATAGACTAGACTATAGACTAGACTATAGACTAGACTATAGACTAGACTATAGACTAGACTATAGACTAGACTATAGACTAATATAGACTAGACTATAGACTAGACTATAGACTAGCACGAAGACTAGACTAGACTAGACTATAGACTAGACTATAGACTAGACTATAGACTAGACTAGACTATAGACTAGACTAGACTATAGACTAGACTATAGACTAGACTATAGACTAGACTATAGACTAGACTATAGACTAGACTATAGACTAGACTATAGACTAGACTATAGACTAGACTAAAGACTAGACTATAGACTAGACACTATAGACTAGACACTATAGACTAGACACTATAGACTAGACACTATAGACTAGACACTATAGACTAGACACTATAGACTAGACACTAAAGACTAGACACTATAGACTCGACACTATATACTAGACACTATAGACTAGACACTATAGACTAGACACTATAGACTAGACACTGTAGACTAGACACTATAGACTAGACACTATAGACTAGACACTGTAGACTAGACACTATAGACTAGACACTATAGACTAGACTATAGACTAGACACTATAAACTAGACACTATAGACTAGACACTGTAGACTAGACACTATAAACTTGACTATAGACTAGACTATAGGCTAAACTATAGACTAGACTATAGACTACACTGTAGACTAGACTATAGACTAGACTATAGATTAGACTATACACTAGACTATAGACTAGACTATAGACTAGACTATAGACTAGACTATAGACTAGACTATAGACTAGACTATAGACTAGACTATAGACTAGACTATAGACTAGACTATAGACTAGACTATAGACTAGACTATAGACTAGACTATAGACTAGACTATTGACTAGACTATAGACTAGACTATAGACTAGACTTTAGACTAGACTATAGACTAGAATGGACTATACTACAGAAATAAGTAATTTAGTACTTTTAATTCAAAAATAGTACTCTTTTTGAAAAAAATTTAGAGCAGTTTCACTTTCCACATCTAAAACAAAACCTAAAAAAAACATCAAAAACAATGAAAACAATGCGAAATTTTCAAACAATTTGCCAACAAATAACAACAAAAAATGCTAAGAAAATTACACACATACAAATCAAAGACAGGTGTGTGTATGTGAAAATTTATAATAAATAGAGTGTTGCTATAAACAGCATATACCTCTTCTCACCCTCACCTACTCAAAAACGGATATACTCAATTCATAAATTATTTTGGAGCCTCTCTGTAAGTACAAGTATGTGTGTATTCGCCTTTTTATGCCTAAAAGTAGGCAGTTTATTATACGTGGTATTTTTTACCGTTTGTTGTTGGGAATTTGTAAAATTAATTGTTTGTATGGGTGTTTTTTTTTTAATAATAAAAGGATTATAATGCCAACATTATTTTAACTGCTGTTATTGTTGTAGGCTTATATGCTTTTAATACATACATTTAAAAGAGATTTGTGAGTTTTTTATGTAAAAAGTTGTAGGTTTATATACCTTTATTAATGCATGACAAGTTATTAATGGTTATATTAAATTAACAAAAGCAACAAATTGCTGCTAATGTTAATTAGATTGAGATTTTTTTAAAGTTGCAATCATTAGATTTTGTTTGTACATATGTACGTATGAGTGATAAGATTTATAAAAAAATATCTCATACGCCCCCTTTAAAGAAAGCTATATCATGATAGAGATAAATTTGGTTACCAAGAAATAATTTCATTCATTTTGATAACGAATACAAAAATGAAATTCGAATTTTCCAGTAATCTAATGAAATTCATTAAAAATGCTAAAGAAAATCTTTTTTCGTCATAGGATCCCCTATTTAAATAAGTAAATTTAATTATTTTCATTTTAATTAATTCAAATAACCTAAAAACTAAACACTTCCAAACTAATAGCGCTTCATTTCACCACTTATTTTCTTTATTTAAACATACTTAATATAAATATTTTAGAAAAATACCCAAAAAAAACATAAAATCCTTAACAAATTAAAAAATTTCCAAAAACGCACTAACAAAAAACTAAATTCTATAAATGTAATTGCATTAACAAAAACCAATAACATTTAAGGCCTCTTACCACCACTTCCACCAAATATCAAATCATTGAAACGAACACTCGTAAAGCACTTAAATAATGAAATCATATCTACTTGAAATCAATAAATATATTTTCTATCTAAAAACTACTGCAAACATATAAAAAGTCCTTACTATTCACAGAATGGTAAAAGGCAAAAATCGTGGGAGAAAAAAAAATAACCTGAATTTTCAATTACATTATTTTTACACTTTTACGCGTTGTATGCTCATGGAATAAATAAAATGTTTAAGTATCTACAAGTATTTACACCATATGGCCACAAATAGGAATATTGCCTGGCGATGAAGGACCATATAAACATTTACAAATTAATAATTTAGGTTTCTCTTTCTCAATTTGTAGGAAATTTTATGTAACCTTTTTTATGGAAGTGGTAACAAAAAAAATAACAAATAAACTATGGACTGAACTAAAAAGTATATCACAGACTAGATAATAGATTAGACTAGCGACAGGACTATATAACAGAATTTAGACCAGTATACAGACCTGACTATATAGACTACAAACCTGACTATAGACTAGACAATTGTCCTGAATATAGGCTAGACTACAGTCCTGACTATAGACTAGACTATACTACTGACCATAAACTCGACAACAGTCCTGACTATACAAAAACTATAGATTCACCTGAAGTACTGACTATAAATTAGAATATAGTCCTGACTATAGACTAGACTAAAGTCCTGACCATAGAAAAGACAATAGATTAGATTAAAATCCTGGCTGTAGACTACACTAAAGTCCTGACTATAGAAAAGACAATAGACTAGATTACAACCCTGACTATAGACTAGACTACAATCCTGACTATACACCAGACCTGAATATAGAAAAGACAATAGACTAGATTACAATCCTGACTATAAACTAGAATATAATCCTGACTATAGACTAGACTACAATCCTGACTATAGACAAGACTATAGTCCTGAATATAGACTAAACTATAGACTGGACTATAGTTCTGACTACTGAATAGACTATAGTACTGACTATAGAATAGACTATAGTGATGACTATAGACTAGACCATAGCACTGAATATAACCAAGACTAAAGTCCTGACTAAAGACTTGACTATAGTCCTGAATATAGACTAGACTATAGACCTGACTATATATAGTGGACGATTGTCCTTACTATAGACTAGACTATAGTCCTGACAATAAACTATAGTCCACACTATAGACTAGAATATAGTTCTGAATATCGGCTATAGTCCACACTATGCACTACCATAGACTAGAATATTTTCCTGGTTATAGAATAGACTATAGTCCTGACTACAGACTAGACTATAGTCCTGACTATAGACTAGACTATAGTACTGACTATAGACTAGACTATAGTCCTGACTATAGACTAGACTATAGTACTGACTATGGACTAGACTAGACTATAGTCCTGACTGTATACTAGACAACAGCCCTGACTGTATACTAGACTATAGTCCTGACTAGAGACTAGACTATAGTCCTGACTATAGACTAGACTATAGTCCTGACTATAGACTAGACTATAGTCCAGGCTATAGACTAGAATTTAGTTCAGACTATAGACTAGACTATAGTCCAGACTATAGACTAGACTATAGACTAGACTATAGTCCTGACAATAGACTAGACTATAGTCCTGACAATAGACTAGACTATAGTCCCGACTACAGACTAGACTATAGTCCTGACTAGAGAACATACTACAGTCCTGACTATAGACTAGACAATAGTCCTGACTATAGTCCAGACTATAGACTAGACTTTACTATAGACTAGATTATAGTCCATATAGTCTATAGACTAGATATAGTATATAGACTAGACTATAGTTCTGACAATAGACTAGACTAACAATCTACGAAAAGAATGAATAAATATTCAGGCTTTGAACCAACATTTTGCTTTATGCCTGTAAATTTTCATAAAAGGTCAGTAATTTTTGTTCACTTTTAATCTTTTTTTCCATTTTACACATAAAATATTTAAAATTGTTATACATTCCAAAAAAAAAAAAAAAAAAACTACAAAGAACATACAATAAAAATTCCAGCCAACTACGCACTCAATATGTAGGCCAAAAACCTTTTACTCCATTCTTTCATCTATTTCTAGCAAATAACTGAACAGTTTTATTTTAACCATTAACCATTTAACACAACCAACTAGAAAAAAGAAATCAATTACATACATGTCTATTTTACAAACAAAAAAGTTAAAAAAAGATCTAAATACCATAAGGTATGCCAACGTAAAGGAATTTCTCTAACGTTTTAATA
This sequence comes from Lucilia sericata, assembly GCF_015586225.1. Lineage (NCBI taxonomy): Eukaryota > Metazoa > Arthropoda > Insecta > Diptera > Calliphoridae > Lucilia > Lucilia sericata. The sequence goes on from NW_023994470.1 coordinate 63,622, forward strand.
CCCCAAATGGGTTTTATATACTAAATTATTTGTTTTTTGGAGAAGAAAACTATATTGAGTAAAAATAAATCGTTGCAAATATTTCAATAATATTAAAAATTTATAATATTTTCCTTTTTTTTTTCATAGTTGGGCTGAGAGAATTTTCTATGTAAGGTAAATATCAGCAAATAAATTTGTAGCCCTTCCTTTTTGACTTCCTCTAGTGATGGCCTACTAAAGTACGCAATATATTTGGTTAAAAGTAGCAACTACTACTACTACATATAGACAAATATTTTGTGGCCTTTTTTATAGATTTATATTGAATTTTTTATTTTTTTTCTACTCCCACTCTATTGAAGTAACTGTTTGGTTTTTTTTAGCTTTTTTAGAAAAATATTGCTCTTTTGTAAAATCTTCCTTTTAAGGGTAATAGTGGGAGAAAAGTAGTGGAAATGTATCTTATTAATGAGGCCATATTTTTACTGCTCCTTTTTTTTAGCATAGAAAAATCCTTATTGTAAATTATGGCCTGTAATAGTTACTCTTAAGGTCCGGTCATAGTGAAAATATAAAGCAATGTTCTATTTAAATAAATCTTTAATTAAAAATTTAAAATGTATTCAAAAAGGAAATAAATTTAAATTGATGGACTACGTTAATAAATTTGTGGAGGAAAACTATGCAATAAATTACTATTTAAATATTAATAGGTATTATTTATTTTGGAAATTTTTATATTTTTTTTTTTTGGAACAATTTTTTATAGTGTACAGTTAAGTCTAGTGCATAGGATGGACTAGCATAAAATTCAGACTATGATATATTCTATAACCTGGTTTATATTCAAGTCTATAGTCAGGAATTAGTCTAGTCTATAGTCAGGAATACAGTCTAGTCTATAATAAGGACTATAGTCAAGTCTATAGTCAGGACTAGTCTATAGTAAGGACTATAATCCTGTCTATAGTCTAATCTATAGTCTTATCTATAGTCTAATCTATAGTCTTATCTATAGTCTTGTCTATAGTCTAGTCTAAAGTCTAGTCTATAGTCTAGTCTATAGTCTAGTCTATAGTCTAGTCTATAGTCTAGTCTATAGTCTAGTCTATAGTCTAGTCTATAGTCTAGTCTATAGTCTAGTCTATAGTCTAGTCTATAGTCTAGTCTATAGTCTAGTCTATAGTCTAGTCTATAGTCTAGTCTATAGTCTAGTCTATAGTCTAGTCTATAGTCTAGTCTATAGTCTAGTCTATAGTCTAGTCTATAGTCCAGTCTATAGTCTAGTCTATAGTTTAGTCTATAGTCTAGTCTATAGTCTAGTCTATAGTCTAGTCTATAGTTTAGTCTATAGTCTATAGTCTAGTCTATAGTCTAGTCTATAGTCTAGTCTATAGTCTAGTCTATAGTCTAGTCTATAGTCTAGTCTATAGTCTAGTCTATAGTCTAGTCTATAGTCTAGTCTATAGTCTAGTCTATAGTCTAGTCTATAGTCTAGTCTATAGTCTAGTCTATAGTCTAGTCTATAGTCTAGTCTATAGTCTAGTCTATAGTCTAGTCTATAGTCTAGTCTATAGTCTAGTCTATAGTCTAGTCTATAGTCTAGTCTATAGTCTAGTCTATAGTCTAGTCTATAGTCTAGTCTATAGTCTAGTCTATAGTCTAGTCTATAGTCTAGTCTATAGTCTAGTCTATAGTCTAGTCTATAGTCTAGTCTATAGTCTAGTCTATAGTCTAGTCTATAGTCTAGTCTATAGTCTAGTCTATAGTCTAGTCTATAGTCTAGTCTATAGTCTAGTCTATAGTCTAGTCTATAGTCTAGTCTATAGTCTAGTCTATAGTCTAGTCTATATTCTGGTCTATAGTCTAGTCTATAGTCTAGTCTATAGTCTAGTCTATAGTCTAGTCTATAGTCTAGTCTATAGTCTAGTCTATAGTCTAGTCTATAGTCTAGTCTATAGTCTAGTCTATAGTCTAGTCTATAGTCTAGTCTATAGTCTAGTCTATAGTCTAGTCTATAATCTAGTCTATAGTCTAGTCTATAGTCTGGTCTATAGTTTAGTCTATAGTTTAGTCTATAGTTTAGTCTATAGTCTAGTCTATAGTCTAGTCTATAGTTTAGTCTATAGTCTAGTTTATAGTTTAGTCTATAGTCTAGACTAGTCTAAGGTCTAGTCTGTAGTCTAGCCTGTAATCTAGTCTAGTATATAGTCTAGTATATAGTCTAGTCTGCAGTCTAGCCTGTAATCAAGTCTAGTCTAAAGTCTAGTCTATAGTCTAGTCTATAGTCTAGTCTATAATCTAGTCTATAGTCTAGTCTATAGTCTAGTCTATAGTCTAGTCTATAGTCTAGTCTATAGTCTAGTCTATAGTCTAGTCTATAGTCTAGTCTATAGTCTAGTCTATAGTCTAGTCTATAGTCTAGTCTATAGTCTAGTATATAGTCTAGTTTATAGTTTAGTCTATTGGCTAGTCTATAGTCTAGTCTAGTCTAGTCTAGTCTATAGTCTAGTCTATAATCTAGTCTATAATCTAGTCTATAGACTAGTCTAGTCTATAGTCTAGTCTATAGTTTAGTCTATAGTCTAGTCTATAATCTAGTCTATAGACTAGTCTAGTCTATAGTCTAGTCCATAGTTTAGTCTATAGTCCAGTCTATATTCTAGTCTATAGTCGAGTCTATAATCTAGTCTATAGTCTGGTTTATAGTTTAGTCTATAGTCTAGTCTATATTCTAGTCTATAGTCTAATCTATAGCCTACTCTCCAGGTTGTTTACACAATAGGCTAGACTTTGGTCTAGATTCTAGACCCAGTCTTTAAACTGTACTGTAGTCTAGTTTGTTATAAAGTCTTTGGTCTATATTATTTCATACTCTGCTTATCTAAATTACTATTTTTATATGACTTTCTCTCATGTCAATAATTTATTTAATCTTAAATAGCAATTATATTTTATATAATTTCAGCTCACTCAGTGGCACATGCAAGATTCATTGTTTCTTTGGCCAAGTTTTTTCTCATCTATTGTTTAATTTATGGTCATCTATGAAACTTAATACTCACACATACATATGTATGTACATACCAAACAATAAATTAAACCCCAGAAGATGAAACCACGCACTTTACCCAAATTAATGATAATCTTCTTGCAACAAAAACCCACATACACACACAAACGCTTATACATATATAGATAGATACTTATAAAAACAATTCACTTGGAATAATACTAATGAGTAGTAAGTAAGATAATGATGTGGCCAAAACGCAACGCAAGAAAAAAAAACAACTGAAGACCATGAAGTGCACTGCAAACAAACGTTAAAAGAAACATATTGGCAGAATACATATTACTATATACTTGCAGCAGAAATGTTGCAAGTTGAATGAAGAAAAAAGCTACCGCCATGAACAACCGCATTTGTTTATTTAGTGGGCCAGTAGCAGGCGAAATTTGTTTGTTTTACATAAACAAACTTATTAAAGTGTGTTTGTATTTGCATATGTATGCAACAAATACTTGCAGCTGCACTCATACAAAACACACTATATTATACATTATCACGTCTAGCAAGGATGTCAGTAGTAAATGGTCAAATTTCCTGTATAAACAAAAACACATGAATATAGAAGACCATGGAAGGATGCCGATGAGTTTAAAGTACCTACAGGTACTAAATATAAATTTTAAGTGCGAGAAGGAAAATTTCGGTAATCTAGTATAGTCTAGTCTGTAGTCTTTAGTCTAGTCTGTAGTCTATAGTCTAGTCTATAGTCTAGTCTATAGTCTAGTCTAGTCTAGTCTATAGTCTAGTCTATAGTCTAGTCTATAGTCTAGTCTATAGTCTAGTCTATAGTCTAGTCTATAGTCTAGTCTATAGTCTAGTCTAGTCTATAGTCTAGTCTATAGTCTAGTCTATAGTCTAGTCTATAGTCTAGTCTATAGTCTAGTCTATAGTCTAGTCTATAGTCTAGTCTATAGTCTAGTCTAGTCTATAGTCTAGTCTATAGTCTAGTCTTAGTCTAGTCTATAGTCTAGTCTATAGTCTAGTCTATAGTCTAGTCTATAGTCTAGTCTATAGTCTAGTCTATAGTCTAGTCTATAGTCTAGTCTTTAGTCTAGTCTATAGTCTAGTCTATAGTCTAGTCTATAGTCTAGTCTTTAGTCTAGTCTATAGTCTAGTCTATAGTCTAGTCTATAGTCTAGTCTATAGTCTAGTCTATAGTCTAGTCTATAATCTAGTCTATAGTCTAGTCTAGTCTAGTCTATAGTCTAGTCTATAGTCTAGTCTATAGTCTAGTCTATAGTCTAGTCTATAGTCTAGTCTAGACTAGACTAGACCAGACTAGACTAGACTAGACTATAGACTAGACTATAGACTAGACTATAGACTAGACTACAGACTAGACTATAGACTAGACTATAGACTAGACTATAGACTAGACTATAGACTAGACTATAGACTAGACTATAGACTAGACTATAGACTAGACTATAGACTAGACTATAGACTAGACTATAGACTAGACTACAGACTAGACTATAGACTACAGACTAGACTATATACTAGATTACCGAAATTTTCCTTCTCGCACTTAAAATTTAGTCTATAGTCTAGTATATATAGTCTAGACTAGACTATAGACTAGACTATAGACTAGACTATAGACTAGACTATAGACTAGACTATAGACTAGACTATAGACTAGACTATAGACTAGACTATAGACTAGACTATAGACTAGACTATAGACTAGACTATAGACTAGACTATAGACTAGACTATAGACTAGACTATAGACTAGACTATAGACTAGACTATAGACTAGACTATAGACTAGACTATAGACTAGACTATAGACTAGACTATAGACTAGACTATAGACTAGACTATAGACTAGACTAGACTAGACTATAGACTAGACTATAGACTAGACTATAGACTAGACTATAGACTAGACTATAGACTAGACTATAGACTAGACTATAGACTAGACTATAGACTAGACTATAGACTAGACTATAGACTAGACTATAGACTAGACTATAGACTAGACTATAGACTAGACTATAGACTAGACTATAGACTAGACTATAGACTAGACTATAGACTAGACTATAGACTAGACTATAGACTAGACTATAGACTAGACTATAGACTAGACTATAGACTAGACTATAGACTAGACTATAGACTAGACTATAGACTAGACTATAGACTAGACTATAGACTAGACTATAGACTAGACTATAGACTAGACTATAGACTACTAGACTAGACTATAGACTAGACTATAGACTAGACTATAGACTAGACTATAGACTAGACTATAGACTAGACTATAGACTAGACTATAGACTAGACTATAGACTAGACTATACTAGACTAGACTATAGACTAGACTATAGACTAGACTATAGACTAGACTATAGACTAGACTATAGACTAGACTATAGACTAGACTATAGACTAGACTATAGACTAGACTATAGACTAGACTATAGACTAGACTATAGACTAGACTATAGACTAGACTATAGACTAGACTATAGACTAGACTATAGAATAGACTATAGACCAGACTATAGACTAGACTATAGACTAGACTATAGAATAGACTATAGACCAGACTATAGACTAGACTATAGACTAGATTATAGTCTAGTCTATAGTCTAGTCTATAGTCTAGTCTATAGTCTAGTCTATAGTCTAGTCTATAGTCTGTTCCGTTGTATAGTCCATAGCCTTATCATAGTCTAGTCACACTATAGTCATTGCCAGGTCATAGTTTGCAACTTTCTTTAGTACCTTAGCACCATTCTAGAACTTTTCAGTCAGCTCCACATTCATTTCCTTTAGAAACCTGCCCTTAAAACAAACTGAATTAAACTTAATGTGCATATATCGTGCCATAAATATATAAATGAATAAATAAAGAGTGGGGTAGGGGTTATAAGAGAGAGTAAAACAAACTGATGCAGTACAAAAACAAACTGACTTACTGACCCTTTTGCGCCAACACACCCCCAATTTACCCCACCATTTATGGCTGAAAATTACTTGCAAACACACACATAAAAAAGTTAACATTTTTCCATGTATGCTGAGGAAAGATAAACATAATGAGGTTGATTTTTACACATGGAATTTATGGACTACCAAACCCCCCTTAAAAAAAAGTATACAACTTGATCCATATATTTGAAAAGAGGAAAGGGGCAAATGGCTTTTTTTGTTTAATATGTTAGCGTAAAAAATTCAACAGACTTTTACAAATGTTTGGTCATTATGAAATGGTTGGTCATCTTCTAAAGCTACAAACTGTATTTGATGTTGGTCAGCAGCATCATCATTTCGTTTGTTTTTTGTTGTTTTGTTCAGTATTGTTGTTTACGGCTGTGTAAAGGCATTTTTAACTTGGCTTGTAGCTGTTTCTTTCGGTGAATGTTTATAAATTTATTTTTTTCGTTTTTGGTTTGTTACGTTACGGAAGCCACTATATCAATTTCCGCTCGGGTAATAGATTACGGGTTATTTTCTTTTTTAATTTAAACCATCACTCTCAACCACAAACATTTATAAGAATACTTGTGTATGTATATGGTGAGTTAATATAAAAAAGTAAGTATATGTTACAGTTTTAGTGTTAGTGTAGTGGTAATGAAAATAATAGCATTTGTTTAAGGTAATCTTTTATATTGCTTGAATAATGCTATAATTTTGTCCTTAACTATTTCATATCATTCAGCTTCTTTTCAATTACGTTTTAAGCTATTTGGTCTATTTCTTTAGCACGTTTTAGCTTAAAATGTAAAACTAGGCATCCAAATATCAAAATAGTAAATTTGATTGTAAAATAGTAGTAAATAAGCTTTGAACATTAGCTCTATAACTTCTTAGTACAGATGCAACATAAAATTTACAAACGTGCCGGTTCGAAAGTATCTTTCTAAAAAATTTTAAAACAAGTCATAAAATATCAAAGTGGTTCAGAAGACTAAATCAAATTAAAAACATAAAGCAGCAAATCATAATTTTGCTATTTAAATTAAATTCACTCTAATAACTTATAGCTGCAACAACTTATTTAATTAAATTTATATCTCTTATAATTTTATAAAATATCTATCTATCCCAAATTTATAGTTTATGTTTTCATTTCTATCCCTAAAATGAAAATTTATCTATGTTAACTTTTCTCATAGCAAATTTAATATTTATTATTTCTATTTTTTCTACTTCTAACCCTTCAAAACATAATAATTTATTTATAATTTTTTTTCCATAGAAAAATATTATAACGTAGGATTTTCGATTTATGGCTATTTGACTTATAAATACACAATTAATTATAAAATTTTAATTATGTTTATGGTGATTATAAAATATTTGTAAATATGTATATAATTATATAAATATATGAGTAATCATATTCATTTATTTGTAGGTAATTTACTACATAGACAAATTTGTAGTAATGAAAAATTTGTATAATAAATTAGTTTTAATTTGTTTTAACTCTCCGTAATGCAGCTCTAAGTAGACATTTGTGTTTCTCTATAGATTAAATTAGATTATAGACTAGGCTTTAACTAGGTTATAGACTAAGCTACATACTCAACTAGAATAGAAAACATACAAGACTACTAACAAAACTACAGACAAGACAACAGATAAGACTACAGACAAGACTACAGACAAGACTACTGAAAAGACTACAGGCAAGACCACAGACAAGACTACAGACAAGACTACAGAAAAGACTACAGACAAGACTACAGACATGACTACAGACAAGACTACAGACAAGACTACAGACTAGACTACAGACTAGACTACAGACTAGACTACAGACTAGACTACAGACTAGACTACAGACTAGACTACAGACTAGACTACAGACAAGACTACAGACTAGACTACAGACTAGATTACAGACTAGACTACAGACTAGACTACAGACTAGACTACAGACTAGACTACAGACTAGACTACAGACAAGACTACAGACTAGACTACAGACTAGACTACAAACTAGACTACAGACTATACTACAGACTAGACTGCAGACTAGACTACAAACTAGACTACAGACTACACTACAGACTAGACTACAGACTAGACTACAGACTAGACTACAGACTAGACTACAGACTAGACTACAGACTATACTACAGACTAGACTACAGACTAGACTACAGACTAGACTACAGACTAGACTACAGACTAGACTAGAGACTAGAATACAGACTTGACTATGACTAGACCATGACTAGACTATGACTAGACTATGACTAGACTATGACTAGACTATGACTAGACTATGACTAGACTATGACTATGACTGACTATGACTAGACATGACTAGAGACTAGACTAGACTATGACTAGACTATGACTAGACTATGACTAGACTATGACTAGACTATGACTAGACTATGACTAGACTATGACTAGACTATGACTAGACTATGATGACTATGACTAGACTATGACTAGACTATGACTAGACTATGACTAGACTATGACTAGACTATGACTAGACTATGACTAGACTATGACTAGACTATGACTAGACTATGACTAGACTATGACTAGACTATGACTAGACTATGACTAGACTATGACTAGACTATGACTAGACTATGACTAGACTATGACTAGACTATGACTAGACTATGACTAGACTATGACTAGACTATGACTAGACTATGACTAGACTATGACTAGACTATGACTAGACTATGACTAGACTATGACTAGACTATGACTAGACTATGACTAGACTATGACTAGACTAGACTAGACTAGACTATGACTAGACTATGACTAGACTATGACTAGACTATGACTAGACTATGACTAGACTATGACTAACTATGACTAGACTATGACTAGACTATGACTAGAGACTATGACTAGACTATGACTAGACTATGGACTAGACTATGACTAGACTATGACTAGACTATGACTAGACTATGACTAGACTATGACTAGACTATAGACTATGACTAGACTATGACTAGACATATGACTAGACTATGACTAGACTATGACTAGACTATGCTACGACTATGACTAGACTATGACTGACTATGACTAGACTATGACTAGACTATGACTAGACTATGACTAGACTATGACTAGACTATGACTAGACTATGACTAGACTATGACTAGACTATGACTAGACTATGACTAGACTATGACTAGACTATGACTAGACTATGACTAGACTATGACTAAGACTATGACTAGACTATGACTAGACTATGACCTAGACTATGACTAGACTATGACTAGACTATGACTAGACTATGACTAGACTATGACTAGACTATGACTAGACTACTATGACTAGACTATGACTAGACTATGACTAGACTATGGACTAGACTTACTAGACTAGATAGACTATGGACTAGACTATGACTAGACTATGACTAGACTAGGGACTAGACTATGACTAGACTATGACTAGACTATGACTAGACTATGACTAGACTTATGACTAGACCTATGACTAGACTATGACTAGACTATGACTAAGACTATGACTAAGACTATGACTAGACTATGACTAGAACTATGACTGAAGACTATGGACTAGATATGACTAGACTATGACTAGACTATGACTAGACTATGACTAGACTATGAACTAAACTATGACTACTATGACAGACTATGACTAGACTATGACTAGACTATGACTAGACTATGACTAGACGATGACTAGACCTATGACTAGACTAACTAGATACTTAACTATGACTAGACTATAGACTAAACTATAGGCTTAAACTATATAACTAAACTATAGACGAAACTATTGACTAAACTATTGACTAAACTATATGCTAAACTATACACTAACATATACACTAAACTATAGACTAAACTTTAGACTAAACGGTAGACTAAACGATAGACTTAACTGTAGTCTAAACTTTAGACTAAACTATAGACTAACTGTAGACTAAACTATAGACTAAACTGTAAACTAAACTATAAACCAAACTACAGAGTAAACTATAGACCAAACTGTAGACCAAATCATAGACCAAACTATAGAATAAAATATAAAATTAGCTATAGGCTTAACTATAGACTTAACTATAGAATAAACTCAAGACTAAAGTGTAGACTAAGCCACAGAATAAACTCAAGACTAAAGTGTAGACTAAACTTTGGAATTAACTATCGACTGAACTATGGACTAAACTATGAACCTAACAACGGACTGAGCTATACACTACACTATAGTCTAAACTGTAGACTTCAGACAGGACTACAGAATATTGCATTAATGTAATTATTTATGATAAACATTGTACTGTAAATTTGTTTGTTGCCATAACGTATGATTAATTTCGAATTAATTATAATTAAATATTAGTCATACGTAGTTAAATAATTTTTTCAATAAAATAATTTTTTTTCTTAATTAAATTTTTGCACTAAAAATAAAATGTTTTACTGAAAAGTTGAATTATTCACTAAAAATTTTATTTTTTACAAAAAAATTAACTTTTTACTGAAAAATTTTTTTTTTCATTAAAAATTTGACAATTCACTAAAATTTACATTTTTGTTAAAGAAATAAATTTCTTACTAAAAATTCAGTTTAATTTTTTTATTTTTGTAAATTTAATTAAAAATCAGATTCTTTATTTCCATAATTGTTACCAACTTTAGCAACAACTTTATATACAAGTTACTTTTTAAAATCTCATTATAAAAATTCATTAAATTTACTTCTGTGCAATAAATTAAATATTTTAAGCTGCTATAATATTTAACAAGGCTTATACAAATTTGTAAAAATATACAACATAATTTAAAAACCATGAAATAATATTAATTCAACTAAACAATTTTTTTGTTTTTGTTTAAGCAACAAAATTTAAATAAAAGTAAATTTTATAAAAATTGACTTTTAACATAAAACTATCTTATTAACAACATTTGTTGCTTTTTAGTTCAAAATAAAGTTGCAAATGTTTTTTTTATATATAAAAGAACTAACGGTAATAGTAGCGTAATATGTCAACATTTTGACATTTTGAAAAAGTTTACCTGTTAAAAAGTTGTGATGTTTTTGAAATATTTACTATGTGTATAAAAGTTGATTCTTTTAAATATATAAAGTAAACTATATAAGACAGTGATGGGCGCAACATTTTATTCGATAAATACCAATTTGTGATCAAGCAAATATTATAAATTCATACGTATGTAATGTAATTCATACGTTTGTAATCGACAAGTAAGCAGTAGCACTCTCATAATAATGTAAAATGCCCAACACTGGTACCCACAGATATATGTATGTATGAACTTTCTTGTTGTATACTGACCTTGCATTGGTGCTTGTATTAGTAATTTTCTATTTACTTTGTTATTTCTTTATTGTTCTCTTAGTAGCAAGAGAGAAAGAGAAGAGTGTGTTTGTTGTCTGTTTAAAAGTGCAATGTATATTTTTCAAAACTGTTTACTTTTGATGGATATTACTGTTATGTTTATCGCACGGAAGTTAACTAGACAGACAGACAAACAATCATATAAACAGACATTAAGTTCTTTTTGCTATAAGTCTGCACATCACTCAAGAAGTTTGTTTTTTGTGGTGTTAAGAAAAATGATGATGACGATTATATGATAACAAAAAATCTTAAGTTTATTAGAAAAGTGGGTGTATTTTAACACTAAGAAAACCATGATAGTTTACTATGTTCTAGTTTAGTTTTAGTTCAATTCTAGTTCAGTTCAGTTCTAGTTCAGTTCTAGTTCAGTTCTAGTTCAGTTCTAGTTCAGTTCTAGTTCAGTTCTAGTTCAGTTCTAGTTCAGTTCTAGTTCAGTTCTAGTTCAGTTCTAGGTTCTAGTTCAGTTCTAGTTCAGTTCTAGTTCAGTTCTAGTTCAGTTCTAGTTCAGTTCTAGTTCAGTTCTAGTTCAGTTCTAGTTCAGTTCTAGTTCAGTTCTAGTTCAGTTCTAGTTCAGTTCTAGTTCAGTTCTAGTTCAGTTCTAGTTCAGTTCTAGTTCAGTTCTAGTTCAGTTCTAGTTCAGTTCTAGTTCAGTTCTAGTTCAGTTCTAGTTCAGTTCTAGTTCAGTTCTAGTTCAGTTCTAGTTCAGTTCTAGTTCAGTTCTAGTTCAGTTCTAGTTCAGTTCTAGTTCAGTTCTAGTTCAGTTCTAGTTCAGTTCTAGTTCAGTTCTAGTTCAGTTCTAGTTCAGTTCTAGTTCAGTTCTAGTTCAGTTCTAGTTCAGTTCTAGTTCAGTTCTAGTTCAGTTCTAGTTCAGTTCTAGTTCAGTTCTAGTTCAGTTCTAGTTCAGTTCTAGTTCAGTTCTAGTTCAGTTCTAGTTCAGTTCTAGTTCAGTTCTAGTTCAGTTCTAGTTCAGTTCTAGTTCAGTTCTAGTTCAGTTCTAGTTCAGTTCTAGTTCATTTCTAGTTCAGAAACATATTTTTATTCTAAATATCCATCACTCACATTTTGCTTAATCGTTGCAACACTTGTTTAAATTAATTATACATATTATTTAGTATGAAAACAAATCCCAAAATATATAAAATAAAAAACTTTAATAAAATATTATTTGAAAACTTTTTTAATTAAATTTAAATGCATTTTTAAAATAGTTTGAAAATTTCAATTAAAAAAATATAACATAAAACCACAAACTCACTCAAATGCCACACGGCAACAGAAATACAGTCACCTACAGATAAAATGCAAAAATAATAACTGCAAAAAAACAAACAACAACACACTAAAAGTTATAATAGAATTTTAAAATAAATATATAAAATTTACTCTAAATTATTAAAATATATAAATGCAATTGTATACATTATATATGTATGTATGTATATGACATATGTAAATATTTACAAAACATTATTAAATATTCCCCTTTTGGTCCTTTTTCCTCTCGAAGGAAAAACTATTACTCATATAAAAACTTACAAATACATTACCTTAATTGTATTTGTCATTCATAATGTAAGGGGAGAGAACAAAAAAAAACAGACAACAACCGCATTTAGAACCACATTGAATGTTATGTAGAGAAAATAATAATAACAACAACAAAATCACAGCATGCACAATTATACTTCCGGTTTTCTAATTCTCTGCAAAAACAAGCAAAATACAACAATACTTCTCTCACCACATGACATGTAAATATACACACACACACACATGAAAATACTAAACATACATTATTTACAATCATTCATTTAGAAGTTTTAGTACAATTTCTGTTTAAAAACTAAAGAAAAAAGTGACAGTTTTGAGAGTACTGAATAGGAAATGTAAACTCTAAAACGTACTAATAGAATTAAGTAGAAGCAAAGAACGTAACAATACTGAAGTTAATAACTCCATAACTTAGTACTTTATCAAATTTTTCCCCGCACTTTTAACTCTGCTGTAGAATCCTAACAACATTCTGAATAATGTCTACTTCTATATGATTTAGATAAGTTAAATATTTTGTATGCAAATTTCTAGGAATATTTAATTCTTAGCACACACTTAAATATGTTTTGTTCTCATTTCCTACATATTTAAATTAATTAAAAAACTGTCACAATTGTATGTTAATTTACTAAATGTGTTGGTAAGTACTTTTGTAGTGTAAAGTGTTGTTTAGTGAATAATAAATTATTCTTCTTTTTTTCTTTTTTGTAAGTATTGTCTTTACTTTTTGGAGTTTATTTATATAAGCTAAAATTGAAAATGTTTGTTTTGTTAAGATAAACCAAAATTAGACTGTACAAATGAAATGAAAAACAAGATAGAAAAGTTGTCGAAGCAACTTTTTCTATAGAAAAGTTGTCTAGACTAGAGCAACTTTTTCTATAGAAAAGTTGTCTGGACTAGGGCAACTTTTTCTATAGAAAAGTTTTCCAGCCTAGAGCAACATTTTCTATAGAAAAGTTGTCTAGACTATATCAACTTTTTCCGTAGAAAAGTTGTCCAGACTAGAGAGACTTTTTCTATAGAAAAGCTGTCTAGACTAGATCAACTTTTTCTATAGAAAAGTTGTCTAGACTAGAGCAACTTTTTCTATAGAAAAGTTATCTAGACAAGAGCAACTTTTTCTATAGAAAAGTTATCAAGACAAGAGCAACTTTTTCTATGGAAAAGTTGTCTAGACAAGAGCAACTTTTTCTATAGAAAAGTTATCTAGACAAGAGCAACTTTTTCTATAGAAAAGTTATCTAGACTAGATCAACTTTTTCTATAGAAAAGTTGTCTAGACTAGATCAACTTTTTCTATAGAAAAGTTGTCTAGACTAGATCAACTTTTTCTATAGAAAAGTTGTCTAGACTAGATCAACTTTTTCTATAGAAAAGTTGTCTAGACTAGATCAACTTTTTCTATAGAAAAGTTGTCTAGACTAGATCAACTTTTTCTATAGAAAAGTTGTCTAGACTAAATCAACTTTTTCTATAGAAAAGTTGTCTAGACTAGATCAACTTTTTCTATAGAAAAGTTGTCTAGACTAGATCAACTTTTTCTATAGAAAAGTTGTCTAGACTAGATCAACTTTTTCTATAGAAAAGTTGTCTAGACTAGATCAACTTTATCTATAGAAAAGTTATCTAGATCAGAGAAACTTTGTCTATAGAAAATTTGTCTGGAATAGATCAACTTTTTCTACAGAAAAGTTGCCTAGAATAGATCAACTTGTTCTATAGAAAAGTTGTCTAGACTAGAACAACTCTTTCTATAAAAAAGTTGTCTAGACTAGAACAACTCTTTCTATTGAAAAGTTGTCTAGAATAGATCAACTTTTTCTATAAAAAGTTGTCTAGACTAGAGCAACTTTTTCTTTAGAAAAGTTGTCTAGACTAGATCAAATTTTTCTATAGAAAAGTTGTCTAGAGTAGAGCAACTTTTTCTTTAGAAGAGTAGTCTAGACTAGAGCAACTTTTGCTATAGAAAAGTTGTCCAGACTAGAGCAACTTTTGCTATAGAAAAGTTGTCTAGACTAAGCAACTTTTGCTATAGAAAAGTTGTCTAGACTAGAGCAACTTTTTCTATAGAAAACATGTTTAAACTAGAGCAACGTTTTCTATTGAAAAGTTGGCCAGACTAGTTTCACTTTTTCTATAGAAAGGTGGCCCAGATTTGAATGGTAGGGATCTTCAAAGCTTATTACAACTTTACCTCAAAGTTTTCCTTATTATTTCTTCTAGAAGACAACAGGAAGTAGTTTCTCCAGAAGTGTGCGTGTTAAAGCCATTACATAAGTTTTATTATAATGCTTAACACATGCATATACATCATCTCGTATGCATGCCTTCTTATATAATCTTCAACTTAATGTTTTTCGTATTTAAATGATGTTTATATTTTGAACTGCAACTACTACGAAGAAAACTAAGACACAACTTAAGAAGATTATCTAACTAGCGCCACCACGACTTTTGGCTTCTAACAGCATAATAATCTGTCTTCTTGCTTTATTGCTTTTCGTAGTTTTGGAAAAACTTCCTTTTCGAGATGATAAGAAAATATTATTACAACTGTTGCTTTTGTTTAATAACACAAAATTACGCACACATTTTGGCAAAATACTTCCTTTACATATGCATATGAGTTTAAGTGTTAGGAGTGTATGTGTGTGTAAGAGGCATGTCACTGTAGTCATACTTACAGCAATTTTTGGCACAAACACAGAAAAAAGTTAATTTAAATTTAAACCATTTAATAAAGGGAATATATAATTAAAATAAAGTTCTTTGAAATATTTCATATGATACTGTTTGTGTTATTTTATTTTTTTTGTATTTTGCAACAATATTTGTTAACTTTCACAAATTGTTGCTCCAATAACTTGTTAAACTTTCAAAAGTAACTTTTCCCCCTTTTTTTTTAAAACAACCTAAATAAACAATAATAAATATTTCTGTTGTCTTTAGTTTATAAATTATTACAGAAATTAGTTTTAAATTTACCAAAAATTCTTAAGTAAATGTGGTTTGACCCTAAAAAAATATTTTGAAAAAATAATAAAACAAGACTTTTTAATCCCTGCCAATGTTAAAGGATCTATTTTTAGCAAAAACAGCAAAAAACACAAAACTGTAGACAAACACAACATCGACAACAACAAAATATGCAAATTTTCTTAAAACAACAAATAGTCAACAAAAGTATTATACAACATAACAGCAACAACTGCTGCTGCAAACCCCTTTTAAGCCAGAAATAGAAATAGAAAAATTATACTGCTTGACCACTTAGATGTATAAGAAACCAGTAGAAACCCAAAGTGATGATGGCTGGTCTTAAAATGAAACCAATTTCTTTATAGACTTCTTTAGGTTTAAAGTAAAATCTAAAGGGGCTAAAAATATTATTGTTGTAGATAAATAAACTAAATACTGTGCTTTACAAGCAGGAGAAAACGTGTAGGGATTGTTGTAATAAAATATCAACATTTTAAAATAAATTATTCATAAACATAGAATCAGAAGTCAAACAAATATGTTGGCTTAAGTCTAACAGAGCAAAAATAACCCTAAAGATTAAATTTCTCCAGAGAAAATTGGACAAAACAAGAGTAACTTTTCTATAGAAAAGTTGTCTTGACAAGAGCAACTTTTTCTATACAAAAGTATATATAAAAGTTGTCCAAGCTACAGCAAACAGCAACTTTTTCTGTAGAATAGTTGTCTAGACTAGAGCAACTTTTTCTATAGAAAAGTTATCTAGACTAGAGCAACTTTTCTATAGAATAGTTGTATAGACTAGAGCAACTTTTTCTATAGAAAAGTTGTCTAAACTAGAGCAACTTTTTCTATAGAAAAGTTGTCTAGACTAGAGCAACTTTTTCTATAGAAAAGTTGTCTAGACTAGAGCAACTTTTTCTATAGAAAAGTTGTCTAGACTAGAGCAACTTTTTCTATAGAAAAGTTGTCTAGACTAGAGCAACTTTTTCTATAGAAAAATTGTCTAGACTAGGGCAACTTTTTCTATAGAAAAGTTGTCTAGTCTACAGCAACTTTTTTATAGAAAAGTTGTCTAGACTAGAGCAACTTTTTCTGTAGAAAAGTTGACTAGACTAGAGCAACTTTTTCTATAGAAAAGTTGACTAGACTAGAGCAACTTTTTCTATAGAAAAGTTGTATAGACTAGAGCAACTTTTTCTATAGAAAAGTTGTCTAGACTAGAGCAACTTCTTCTATAGAAAAGTTGTCTATATTAGAGCAACTTTTTCTATAGAAAAGTTGTCAAGACAAGAGCAACTTTTTCTATAGAAAAGTTGTCTATACAAGAGAAACTTTTTCTATAGAAAAGTTGTCTAGACTAGAGCAACTTTTTCTATAGAAACGTTGTCTAGACTAGAGCAACTTTTTCTATAGAAACGTTGTCTAGACTAGAGCAACTTTTTCTATAGAAAAGTTGTCTTGTTGTAGATAAATAAACTAAATACTGTGCTTTACAAGCAGGAGAAAACGTGTAGGGATTGTTGTAATAAAATATCAACATTTTAAAATAAATTATTCATAAACATAGAATCAGAAGTCAAACAAATATGTTGGCTTAAGTCTAACAGAGCAAAAATAACCCTAAAGATTAAATTTCTTTTTCTATAGAAAAGTTGTCTAGACTACAGCAACTTTTTCTATAGAAAAGTTGTCTAGAATAGCAACTGTTTCTGTATAAAAGTTATCTAGACTACAGAAACTATTTGTATAGAAAAGTTGTCTAGACTAGAGCAACCTTTTCTGCAGAAAAGTTGTCTAGACTAGAGCAACTTAGTTCAGACTAGGCCACAGTTTTCTATAGAGGAATTTTTCTTTATTTGATTAATGCATACTGTAGCGTATCATTTATTTATCTAGAGATTCTTAAAAAGTATTTTTTGTTTTCTTGTAAAAATGTTTTGCCAACATCTGAATGTAAATAAAATGGACATATAAGGACAACATGTTAATTTGTTTAAGGAAATGTTTGGTTTTATTTTACAGACATTATTTTAAGGACACGTTAAGCTGAAGATGGATTTTAAAATAAAATACACACAACAACAACAACAAATATATATACATGGATATATGTTGAGATTATGTCAAATATTTAAATATTATTTTATTTAATGCATATTTAAATATTTAAGGATTTTATTTAAAGGACACATCATACATCATTAAATATATATAAAATATATTCAAATAAATCTAATAAATAATTCAAGTAATATTAAATTTTATTTGTAAATTTAAATTAAATAAATAAAATGAACTTAATTTAAATTTAAATGTCATTATTATCAATTGTAAGAATTATTTTTGTAATTGTCTATGATAAAGCCTTTTGGGCATAATGAAACTTTGTTGTCTCTTAGTTTGTTCCATGTTTCTTGTTTTTTCTCAAATTCAAATTTGTGTTATCATTGTTAGAATGCAAGCATCTTCATCACAATCAACATAGAAAACACTATCATTGTCATCAGTACTCTCATCAGTGTGATAGTATTCTGCTGTTTTCCAAATTCAATTAAAATCAGTGGAACATTACTACAAAACTTTTTCAATTAAACTGTAGTTTTTTCTGTAGTTTTGTTTTTTTGATAAAAAACAAACTTTACCACATTTATAATGAACACGAAAATATAACAATATTTTGTAAGTTTTTTAGAAACAAACTGAACAAAGTTTGGTATTTTGCAGAAATAAAAAAATTTCGTAAACAATTAAATACTAAATAATTTGTTAAATAGAAATGTTCAGCAAATATATAGTTGCCGCTCTAATCGAGACAACTATTCTATAGAAAAAATTGCTCTAGTCTCGACAACTATTCTATAGAAAAAGTTGCTCTAGTCTAGACAACTTTTCTGTAGAAAAAGTTGCTCTAGTCTAGACAACTATTCTATAGAAAAAGTTGCTCTAGTCTAGACAACTTTTCTGTAGAAAAAGTTGCTCTAGTCTAGACAACTTTTCTACGGAAAAAGTTGCTCTTATCTAGACAACTTTTCTATAGAAAAAGTTGCTCTTATCTAGACAACTTTTCTATAGAAAATGTTGCTCTAGTCTAGACAACTTTTCTATAGAAAAGGTTGCTCTAATCTAGACAATTTTTCCATAGAAAAAGTTGCTCAAATCTAGACAAATTTTCTATAGAAAAGGTTGCTCTAATCTAGACAACCTTTCTATAGAAAAAGTTGTTCAAGTCTAGACGACTTTTTTATAGAAAAAGTTGCTCTAGTCTAGGCAACTTTTCTATAGAAAAACTTGCTCTTGTCTGGAGAACTTTTCTATAGAAAAACTTGCTCTTGTCGAGACAACATTTCTATAGAAGAAGTTGCTCTAGTCTAGACATATTTTCTATAGAAAAAGTTGCTCTAGTCTAGACAACTTTTCCACAGAAAAAGTTGCTCAAATCTAGACAAATTTTCTATAGAAAAAGTTGCTCTAATCTAGACAACTTTTCCATAGAAAAAGTTGCTCAAATCTAGACAAATTTTCTATAGAAAAGGTTGCTCTTGTCTGGAGAACTTTTCTACAGAAAAACTTGCTCTTGTCGAGACAACATTTCTATAGAAAAAGTTGCTCTAGTCTAGACAATTTTCTATAGAAAAGGTTGCTCTAATCTAGACAACTTTTCCATAGAAAAAGTTGCTCTAATCTAGACAACTTTTCCATAGAAAAAGTTGCTCAAATCTAGACAACTTTTCCATAGAAAAAGTTGCTCAAATCTAGACAAATTTTCTATAGATAAGGTTGCTCTAATCTAGACAACTTTTCTATAGAAAAAGTTGTTCCAGTCTAGACGACTTTTCTATAGAAAAAGTTGCTCTAGTCTAGACAACTTTTCTATAGAAAAACTTGCTCTTGTCTGGACAACTTTTCTTTAGAAAAACTTGCTCTTGTCTGGACAACTCTGATATAGAAAATGTTGCTCTAGTGTAGACAACTTTTGTTTCAGAAAAAGTTGCTGTAGTCTAGAAAACTTTTCTATAATAAAAGTTGTTCTAGTCTAGACCACTTTTCTTTAGAAAAAGTTGCTCTAGGTCTAGACAACTTTTCTATAGAAAAAGTCGCTCTAGTCTTGACAACTTTTTCTATAGAAACAGATGCTCTAGTCTAGACAACTTTTTCTATAGAAAAAGTTGCTCTAGTCTCGACAACATTTCTATAGAAAAAGTTGCTCTAGTCTAGACAACTTATCTATAGAAAAAGTTGCTCTAATTTAGACAACTTTTCTATAGAAAAAGTTTCTGTAGTCTAGACAACTTTTCTATAGAAAAAGTTGCTCTAGTCTAGACAACATTTCTATAGAAAAAGTTGCTCTAGTCTAGACAACTTATCTATAGAAAAAGTTGCTCTAGTCTAGACAACTTTTCTATAGAAAAAGTTGCTGTAGTCTAGACAACTTTTATATAGAAAAAGTTGCCTTAGTCTAGACAACTTTACTATAGAAAAAGTTGCTCTAGTCTAGACAACTTTTCTAGTCTAGGCAACTTTTCTATAGAAAAAGTTGCTCTAGTCTAGACAGTTTTTCTATAAAAAAAAGTTTCTTTAGTCTAGACAACTTTTCTTTAGAAAAAGTTGCTCTAGTGTAGACAACTATTGTTACGTAAATAGTTACTCTTGTCCAGACAACTTTTCTATAAAAAGTTGTTCTAGTCTAGACAACTTTTCTATAGAAAACAAAAAAATTTTTACTAAATCTTCAAATTTTCTTAAAGTCTTTTAAATTTTTTAATAAATATTTTAATGCAACTTTACAGAATTCTGCAGAACAAAAAGAAAAACTTTACATTTGTTTGACAAAAGATTTGATCTCTTTGCTGACAATTTATATATTTTAAGTTTTGCAACAGGCCACTCACTATTCTCCATGGTCATCCGACAACAACAAACAAACAATGTGGCCAACTGCTGAATTAAATGAAGAACTGGAAAAGAAAAATTAAAAATTCCCTTTTATAATGGCCAAAGAAAAGAATTTGGTGAAGAAAAAGAAATCCACATTTGTTTGTAAACTGTCGCAAAACTTAAGAAACTCCATTATTTGAGCAAATCCTTTAGTGTGAAACTAAAAAGTTGCCAGTAGTTTATCATCAGAAAACAAAGAACGACGGGCTGGTATTACTACAGCTATTTGTTCTTCTTTTAAGAAGATCTTAAACTCTAAAGCAAAGGCCAACAAATAACAATGAAACTTCTTCTTTCAGCCATTTAGAGAGTTTTTTTTCGTATTTGTTTGCTAAGCTTACCAGTGCTATTTGCCACTTACAAGTTGCATGAGTAAAAGCAACAGCAAGTAAACTCAAAAAAAAAAAGAAGTGTTACAACTGTTAAGAGTTGAAATAAAAAGTTGCAATTAAAATAATTCGGACAATGGTTAGGAACAAAAAAAGAAAATGTTTAGTAATGCTCAGCAGAGCTGAAGGAGAAATCAAGTTGTATATAGTCAAGACAAAAACCATTAAGGGGAATAACTTAAACCCTAAGAAATGGGGGGGGTTTTAAGTTAAAGTTTGGGTTTGGAATGAATTGAACTATAACTTTCTTATTGATTCAAAAGTACTTTGGCTCAAAACTTTGACTTTCAAATCTGTTATCAATAGTTTTAAAAACTTAAACCTGTATTCCAACTAATCTCCTTGATAAAATTTAATTTTAAATTAGTTCATCGTAATTGGTTTTACAACCAAAACATTTAACAGTTGTTGCTAATTATTTTTACGTTAAAATCATTAGAGCATATAACAAATAATCAAACTGGTTAAAACTAATTTGTTAAAAACTAAATATCCAGCCAATTATGAAAATTAAATTATGCGAAAAAAAAACTACAAAATAATAAACTGCGGCTTTTAGGCTTAAACCGCAAAGGAATTATGATATTTAATTAATAATTAACAAAAAAATATTTAAATAATTTACATCAAACAGATACAACAAAACCACAACATAGAAAAAATAATCTTCCCATACCGGGAATCGAACCCGGGCCTTCTGGGTGAAAGCCAGATATCCTAGCCACTAGACCATATGGGATATAAGAACCACGGATGTTATGGGTATTTTTGTCTTTGCCTTAGCTCTGCCATCTAACGTTTATCTATTAAACTAATTTTATTCCGAAATAATACGTTAGAGGTCTCCACTGCAGCTATCATGTCACAGCATTGCCAGATGAAAATGTTTTTAAAATGAGTAATCATTTTCAATTGGCAAGTACCAATTGTACCAATTGTACAGAAGTACAGACTTGTGTAAATTTTTCTTACAGAAAAGTTGTCTAGATCAGAGCAATTTTTTCTATAGAAAAGTTGTTTAGATCAAAACAACTTTTTCTATAGAAAAGTTGTCTAGATCAGAGTAACTTTTTCTATAGAAAAGTTGTCTAGATCAGAGCAACTTTTTCTATAGAAAAGTTGCCTAGATCAGAGCAACTTTTTCTAGAGAAAAGTTGTCTAGATCAGAGCAACTTTTTCTATAGAAAAGTTTTATAGATTACAACAACTTTTTTTATAGAAAAGTTATATAGATTAGAGCAACTTTTTCTATAGAAAAGTTGTTTAAATCAGAGAAACTTTTTCTATAGAAAAGTTGTCTAGATTAGAACAACTTTTCTATAAGAAAGTTGTCTAGATCAGAGCAATTTTCTATAGAAAAGTTTTATAGATTACAACAACCTTTTTTATAGAAAAGTTATATAGACTAGAGCAACTTTTTCTATAGAAAAGTTGTTTAAATCAGAGAAACTTTTTCTATAGAAAAGTTGTCTAGATCAGAACAACTTTTTCTATAGAAAAGTTGTCTAGATCAGAACAACTTTTTCTATAGAAAAGTTGTCTAGATCAGAGCAACATTTTCTATAGAAAGATTGTCTAGATCAGAGCAACTTTTTCCATAGAAAAGTTGTCTAGATCAACTTTTTCTTTACTTTAGATCGGATGGAGACTTTTCTATAGTAAAGTCTCCGTCCGATCTACATCATAAAAGATATAGAAACTTTGAAAATTTTCTATAATTTTCTTTAGGAAAAACGATAAAACCTGGCCTAGAGATCTTTCGATCAACATCCTCTGTCATAATTTTGTTTTGATAAATATTTACGACAATTATATTATAATATCAGTCAATAACGATATGTATCTTACACTAACTAAGATATCCAAAAAAAAGATCTTCCCATACCGGGAATCGAACCCGGGCCTTCTGGGTGAAAGCCAGATATCCTAGCCACTAGACCATATGGGATATGAAGACCATCCTACAGAGATCCCACAAGAAATTGAAACCATCCCATCAGTATATAAAAAGCATCACCGGGAGAAAAATCTCCCTCTAAGTATGCATACATACTACAAAAATGACAACGAAAGGTCAGTCCATAAGGAATATAGAGACATTCTTCCCAGAGATCTTTATTATCATGATAAAAAGAGTTTCCCATACCGGGAATCGAACCCGGGCCTTCTGGGTGAAAGCCAGATATCCTAGCCACTAGACCATATGGGATATAAAATGAATTCTTCAGAGATTTCAAAAGAATAAGTTGCCAGCCATCACCATAACATAAAAACAAACCCCAGGGAGAAAATTCCGGGCATCGTGAATGTCCCAAAGAATCCATGTAAACAATATAAAAAGAACTTCCCATACCGGGAATCGAACCCGGGCCTTCTGGGTGAAAGCCAGATATCCTAGCCACTAGACCATATGGGATATAACAAGGTCCTTTTGGAGATTCTATAAGAATTTGAACCGACTTATCAATACATAAAAAGAATACCGGCTATAAATCACACGACTAGTGGCTTTAACTAGGACCATTCATATATTCAGAAATGGAACCATATCGATGATTTACTATAAGTTTAAGTTTACTGCAAAATTCTATTAACTCA